>NW_027185754.1:6936131-6946752 GCF_028583685.1 Petaurus breviceps papuanus
ACAGAGAGAGAGAGAGAGAGAGAGAGAGAGAGAGAGAGAGAATTCTTAATAAATGGTTATAATACGCCAGGAACTGTGTTGAATGCATTATTAGAAATGCCTTTATTTGGGTTAAATATTGCTCTCTTTTACAACCCAAAACATTGGATGTTCGTGACTTAACTGAATATAAAAATATAGAAATCCTAGGATGTTAGAGACTAGAAAACAGCAAGGCCCCACTTCATCCTATTGACTTGATAGAAAACAAAGCTGAAACCAGAGAAGAATTTGTAAATATATATAATATGTATATAATATTTATATATAAATATATAACATATAAAAATATATAATATTTATATATATATATATATATTAAGAGAGAAACAAGGTAAATACCTAAAGCTAATTGCTGAGGGGAAACCAAAGTAAAAAAGAAAAATTATGGATTCTGGGCCACATGACCAACAAGATGGCAGAATGGACATTTTCTCTGTTCTTTATGACATCTCAAATCTCTCCAAAACAGAATTTATATACCAAAGACAAAGAAATTTTGCTGTCTCCATGGTTTAGGACACCAGAATCTAAAATAAAGTTTTAAAAAATCATGAACTAATGCTCACCTTGAGCTCACTCAGCACCCCTCCCCTACCATCCACCATGCTACAAGAATTGAGGCTGCACTAACTGACCCAAGGACCTGACCCACAGAGACTTGCAACAAAATCCAACTCTATACCCCAGTCCTCCCTTCTTCTTTTCAGTGCCATGGAGATCTGGTTTCCAGGCTGCAGAAATGTCCTGGGATTTCAGTGACCAGTGCCACAGCAGGGTTCTGTGTTACAAAAGATTTCTCCAGAATACTGGAGGAAAAGAGGGAAAGGGTCAACATGCATGTCTGGGTTTGAAATAGAGCTCAACTTCATATCTCACTCCCACCCCTTCTTCCAAAGGCTCAGGTATCCAAATCCCAACCCATATCATCCTTAGATGCAGTAGTCCCTGTGTGTCAGTGTGTTGAATTGCCAGGCCAAAGAACTGAAGAGAGGGAATGGAACAGGACACTGTCTATATATAAGTGTTGGGTGGTTGGGGGAGGGGGGGCAGTTCAGTTTACAGGACTCCACTAAACCTGAGTGAAAGAGTCCAGCATTTACCTGGGGCAAAGACCTAGTATGGTGAACTATGAATCGTTCAGTATGTAGGGAGGCTGAGATACTTGGAGATCTAGCCCCCAGGGAAGTTACCATCAGATGAGAGAGAGTCAGAAAGTGAGCAACAGGACAAAATAAAAGAGGAAAATATAAAATTACCAAAGATCTTAGGAAGAAGAAAACTTAAAAACTTAGACTATAAGCAGATAAGTCAATAAGGAAAACATTAACAGCAGGAGGAAATAAGGTTTTCAGACCTAGTACATTAGTTCAACATCTATGATGAAAAATGATCCAACACTTGTTGAAGTAGAGGACCCTGTGGAACATAGAAACACAAAATTATATTCCTGATCAATTTTGAAGAGAAATAAAAATTGCAAGAGCAGAATTTATGGTCTGAACAGCAAAAAATATTTGGCAGAATAGAAAAACTTGAATATGCAATGGCAAGTCTCACCAAAGGGAAAAAAAAGAGAGAACAATTGATTGGGAATGCAAATATATATAAGTGAAGGAACAATTCAGAAGACTAGAAGGAAAAACAATAATGTTAAAAGAAAATAAGTTCTCAATCGAAACAAAGCATACTGATCTCAACAACAAGATGTGCAGAGACACCTTAAGGATTATATGTTTCCTATAAGAACATGACAAGTCAAAAAACCCTAACATTATAATGCAAGAAAACTGCCCAGAATTTCTGAACACAGAAAATGAAAAATTAGTTGAAAGAATATAAAAATCATCTCCAGAAAAAAAGTGAAAGGCTGTAAACTTCAAGACACATAATGGCCCAAATTTAACAATTCAATTCAGAAACAAGTTCTAGAAGGGACCAGGAGAAATACCTTCAAATACAAAGGAAAAGAAATGTAAATAACTGAAGACTCTTTTGTACCCACCAGAAAATGCAGGAGGGAATGGAATAATGTGTTCCAAAGAGCAATTGAGCTCAGAATGCAAGGCAGAGTGATTTACTCTGCAAATCTCAAATTAACCACAAATGAAAAAAAAGATATTCAATAATAAAGAAGCATTTGAAACATTCTTAGAAAGAAAAACACACCTGAAGAGATTATGTGCTTCTTTGAATACCCCAGATGATAGGAATACAAGAGAAGTGAATGAATGCAGCAGCCAAGGAGAGCAGCAGCAACAGAATGACAGCAGAGAGATCAGTAAGACACTCTGTACTAAATGTGCACAAAGAAAAAGAAGCGAAGGCAGAAGTTAGGTGAATGCAATGGGAGACAGGCGAGCCTGAGGCATTATGGACAGACAGTACCTGTTGACCATCTGCCTACAGGAAAATCTGTGTGTGTGTGTGTGTGTGTGTGAGAGAGAGAAAGAGACAGAGAGACAGAGAGACAGAGACAGAGAGAGACAGAGAGACAGAGAGACAGAGACAGAGAGAGACAGAGAGACAGAGAGAGACAGAGAGACAGAGAGAGAGAGACAGACAGAGAGACAGAGAGAGAGACAGAGACAGAGAGAGAGACCATGCATGGAAAGGAGGAGAGGAATAGAGGGAATTGTGTGGTATGTCTGGCTCAAATCAAGGACTAGTAGTGAGAATAAGGTGAGCCTCATAGTCTCTCAGGAAGAGAAGAGCCTACAGAGAAGTGGGTAATGATGAAGAGGGATGGATTGAAAGTGGGGAGGAGTTAAGGAGGCTTTGCTTTGCTGGTGAAACAGGGTTACACTAATGAATGACCCTATGGTTAAAGACTGATGTTCTATGAAGGGAGATGAGGACCTCATGCTCATTGTTGTCTGGGATATTTGGTGCTTGAAAAAACCATTTTTCCTATCTTAGGAGGGGAGTTGGAATACTTGGGGACACCTGGCATCCAGGGAACTGGGAGTGCATGAATCCAGGGAGGAGACTTTGAAACAAGTGAACAAAGAAGGTTAGTTACTGGAGGAGGGTATAATGGACTCCATAATCAGGTATCTGGTGGGTGCCAAGGCCCTTCCATGGGGCAGTGTCCTCTCTGTCACCTGCAAGAATTGGCATTGTTCCAGGATTGAAACACAATGGAAAAGGGGAATCCATAGACCAAACTGTACAAGGCAATGGTAGAAATTGCCCATAGGAGAGAGCCCAGAATGAATTCCTTGGAATGGAAGTCCTAAGGAAGCCATCAATAAGAAAGCCCTCATATACAATAAAATATTCACAGCAGAACTTTTTGTGATTGCAGAGAATTAGAAACAAAGTAGATTTCCATTGACTAGGAATGACTAAACAAATTGTGCATGTACATAATGGAATATTATTACTCTTCTACAAGAAATAATGTATATGATGAATACAGAGAAGCACAGAAATTTCTACATGAACTGGGAAAGAGTGAAGTAAGTAGAGACATGAAAACAACATAATGCAGAATAACCACAATGAGGCAAATGGAAAGAATAACAGCACAAAAAGAAATCAAAAGTAAATGTAAGAAAATTAAAAAGACCAAGCATGATTCAAATAAAGAAATACAAGAGGACACGCCTACCCCACCTTTTGCGGAGGTGGGAGATGCATGGGTGTTACACATTTGCACTTATTTTTGGACTTTCAAAAAAAAACATTTTTAATGTATTGATCAGTTGAACTTATTTTTTCCTCTTTTCCTTTTTTAAAATTTTATCTTTTAAAAATATTTATTATATGGAATGGTTCTCTGGTCAGGGAGGGATACTGGAGACAACTATGGTGATACAAAAAATAGAGGTCATCAATAATTTTTTTTAAAGAAACACTATTGAGATCAATTTTGCCATAGCAAACTTTTAAAGAGGGTAAAGCTGTATAAGAGGAGGAATAGAAGCAGTGGGGGAAAACAATCTAATCTCTTCATTGTTTTTCTCTTTTGTTTTCCTTTCAGACAGTTGAGTCTGATTCCCCCTGGCCCTGGAGACAACAAAAGAAAAATTGAGTCCTGAAGGCAACAAGGCCTCCAGGTATAGTTCTTCCTTAAATGAGAGGTTATTGATCCATTACCAGGGATTTATTGGGCATCTACACTTTCAATTTTATGTTAAACATGAAAGTTCAGGGTTTGGAAAAGGATATGCTTTATGTTATATAATCACACCCCACATGGATAATCACAGCTTCTTAGAGTCAGAAGGAAACGTACCAGTAGATTTTTTTTTATCAAATGCTTTATTAACTTCTAGTTTACATCATTCATTTACACAAGATTTTGAGTTACAAATTTTCTCCCCATTTTCCCCCTACCCACCACCCCAAAATAGCAATCCCACAGGATATCCCTCCTCCAATCTGCTCTCTCCCATATCTTCTCGCATACCCCCTCCGACTTTCCTGTAGGGCATGGTGGATCTCTATGCCCCAGTGCCTATATAACTTATTTCTCAGTTACATGTAAAATAATATTAGTAATATTCCATGTATATATTTAAAACATTTGATTTTAAAGCATTGAATTCCAGATTCATTCCCTTCCTCCCTTGTCACCCACTCTTACTGGAAAGATAAGCAATTCAGTATAGGTTGAACATGTGTAGCTATGCAAAACATTTCCATAGTGGATATATTGTAAAAGATTGACTATATTTCCTTCCCTCCTATCCCACCTCCCACTTGTTCTATTCTCTACTTTGATCCCATCCCTTTTCAAAAGTGAGTGCTTCCAACTTCCCTCCCCCCCAGCCTACCCTCCCTTCCATCATCCCCTCCTCTCATCCCCTTCCCCTCTCCTCTCCTGTAGGGTGAGATACCCTATTTAGTGTGTATGTCATTCCCTCCCTAAGCGAAATTCAATGAGAGTAAGGTTGACCCATTCCCTTTTGCCTTCCTATTCTTCCCCTCCCTTGTAACCATTTTCCCTTGCCTCTTCTACATGAGATAGTTTACCCCATTCTGTCTCTCTCCATCTCCTCTCATTATATTCCTCTCTTACCTCTTAATTTCACCTTTTAAGTATCATCCCTTCCTATTAAATTGGCCCTGTGCCCTCTGTCTATGTATACCTATACACATATACACACATTCACATATGTATTCATTCATATGCCCATATACCCTCCTATATAGACATACTTTTCTATTCCCTTCAACTATTCTCATACTGAGAAAAGTTTCATAAGGTACCATTATCATTTTTCCATGTAAGGATGTAAATAGTTTAATTTTGATAAGTTCCTTATGATTTCTTTTCCTTGTTTACCTTCTCGTGCTTCTCTTGCTTCTTGTATCTCAATGTCAAATTTTCCATTTTCTGGTTTTTTTTCATCAAGAATGCTTGAAAGTCCTCTATTCCACTGAATAACCATATTTTCCCCTGTAACATGATATTGTTTTGCTGGGTAGGTGATTCTTGGTTTTAATCCCAGATCCTTTGACCTCTGGAATATCATATTCCAAGCCTTTGGATATCTTAATGTAGAAGCTGCTAGATCTTGTTTTTCCACAATATTGAAATTGTTTCTTCCTGGCTGCTTGTAATATTTTCTCCTTGATCTGGGGACTCTGGAACCTGGCTATAATATTCCTAGGAGTTTTCTTTTTGGGATCTTTTTCAGCAGGTGATTAGTAGATTCTTTCAACCTCTGTTTTGCCCTCTGGTTCTAAAACATCAGGGCAATTTTCCTTGAGAATTTCTTGAAGGATGATTTCTAGGTTCTTTTTTTGATCATGGCTTTCAGGTAGTCCAATAATTTTTAAATTCTCTCTCCTGTATCTATTTGCCAGGTGAGTGGTTTTTCCAAAGAGATACTTCACATTGCCTTCTATTTTTTCATTTGTTTGGATCTGTTTAATAGTATCTTGATTTCTCATAAAGTCACTAGCTTCCATTTGCTCTAATCTAATTCTGAAGGAATGATTCTCTTCAGTGAGCTTTTGAGATTCTTTTTCCTTCTGGCAAATTCAGCTTTTTAAGACATTCTTCTCCTCATTGCCTTTTTGAGCCTCTTTTGCCATCTCTGTTAGTCTATTTTTTAAGGTGTTATTTTCTTCAGTCAGGTTGTTGACTCTCATTTCATAATTTTCTTGCATTGTTCTCATTTCTCTTCCCAATTTTTCCTGTACTTCTCTTCTTTGGTTTTCAAAATCCTTCTTAAAGTCCTCTGTGGCCTGTAACCAGCTCATATTTTTCTTGGAAGCTTTTGGTGCAGGAGTTCTGACTTTGCTGTCTTCCTCCTGTTCCATGCTTTGATCCTTTTTGTCCCCATAATAGGAGCATAAAGTTGAGTTGCTCTGTTTGCTTTGCTTCCTTTGTCTGCTCAAAATGCCACTCAATTACTTGACTTTTGGGCTTTTTGCCACAGTAGGACTCTGCAAGAAGACAGGAGAGCTTTGTCCCAAACTCTGGGGTTTTCTCAGCTGCCAGAGCTATTAGTTGGGTGCCCTCTCTGAAGCCTCCACAAGCTCTGGCAAGCTGGTCATGCACCCCAGGACCTCTACCCTAAACCACAATCCAGATCCAAGCTGGTTAAAGCAGAAGCAATTACTCCTCCGACTGGTCACTTGGTCCCCCTACACTCTGCAAGCCAGAAGCTAAAGCTGCCACATGGTGGTGGCTGCATGGCCACAGGGCCTCAGCGGCTTCTCGCCCCAGGGGCAAAGGCCAACGGCACTCCCAAACTCCCGGATCCCAAAGTCCACACTGCACAACCTCTCACTTTGTCCTTCGCATCTATGTGTTGATAAATCTGGAAACCACCACAGCTGCTGGTAATCTGAAGTCCCTCCAGCTGGTAGCTGGTCAGGCCCACCTTGAGGCTAAAACCTCCAGCTTGAGTGGTACTGGTGTCAGCTCCCAGAGTGCTGTGCTGGCAGCTTCCTACCAGCCTGCTGGGCTGTCCTCAGCAGGAGGTTAGCTTCTCTGTGTCATTTTGTGGGTTCTGTAGCTCCAAAGTTTGTTCAGAGTCACCTTTTACATGAATTGGAGAAGTTGGGAGCCAGAGCCCCAAGGAAATTCTGTTTCTACTCTTCCATCTTGACTCCGCCCATGCCAGTGGATTTTTAAAGCACTCTCAAGCAGAAGATTCTTAAACATTTTCTCTGTCATCTAATTTCAATTTTTTTGACCAAGCTGAACTTTCAAGAAATCCCCCTTATTTCTAACCCTATCTTATCCAATCAAACAATATATATGAAACACATTTCAAAACATTAAATTACTACACAAATGGCAACGATTATCATCATTACTACTACTATTACTACTACTACTACCTGACCTACCCCCAGAAAAAAAAAATCAAAACAAACATTTTCTATGCAAACTAAATTTCTTTGAGTGATTTAAACAACTTCAGAAGATTAGAGTTTGGGGGGGAAAGGGAAAGAGGTTATATGTTACAACAGAAATTAGACCAAAATTTCCCAGATTCATTTTCTCAAAGTTCTCCCCTCTCACCACTCAAAAACTAGAGTGATGACAGTAGCTGAGGCATTTAGCCCTTATTTAGCCTACAACTTTGGCCTTTGTTCACATGGCATCTTTCTGTTCTCTCTAGTGCCTGCCTGACACATAGACACAGCAGCTAGACAGATGAAATTCCCAAAATAACCTAGATAATTCATTCTAGCATTGCTACCAAGTGGCTCTACGAGTTTAGGGACATCCTTTTCCCTCTTTGGGCCTCACCTCTCTCTCCAAAATAGAGGTTGGAATAGATGATCACTAAGGACCCTTCCAGGTAAAAAAAAAAAAAAGTAGTAATAATAAGCTCCCTCTCAGGTCTGCCTGTCATACTGTTTTCTAAGCTACCTTCTGCCTCCAACATTTTATATTCTAAGACTGCTCCTAGTTGTGAATTTCTATGTTCTAAGTTCTCTCTAATTCCGACCTTCTATGTCCTAAGCTTCCTTCCATCTTGATATTCTATTATTCTATAGTCTGATTTGAAAGGTGTGATAGTAATGGAACATAAAGATTCCCCTGTATTGGCTTGGTTTTCAAACTGATTGTGTTAAAACCCAGAGCTTGTTAATCCCACCTGTGGGATGGACTTGATGTGAAAAGAAGTCCTGAACTGGGAGGAGCTGGTGACGTAGATTTAGAGAGACAAGAGAGAGGCAGAAGAACTTTTTGGAAGCAGCACCTCGTGGAGGCAGAGAGAGAGACTGAGAAGGATTGCTGAGGGCTACTTTGAATTGCCCTGGACTTTTGAGACTTGCCCCCGGAGCTGCCAAGGACTGAGGAGACATGGCTGTTTTGCTGGTACTTTGTATGTCTGTTTTGATGTTGTTTTGCCAGATTTTTCCACTGGTGAAAGACAGTCCTTTTGTTGAAGAAGTCCTGGAACCTTTCTGTTGGTTCAGAAGCCCTGAGACTGTCCTGCAGACAGAGAATGAATACTGTCCACTGGTGAAGGACAGTGCTGTTGTTGCAGGGGTCTGGAGACTGTCCTGCAGACAGAATGAATACTGTCCACTGGTGAAGGACAGTGCTGTTGTTGCAGGGGTCTGGGAACCTTTCTGTTGGTTCAGAAGCCCTGAAGAAGGATTTTCTTGTTGTATGTTTACAGAAATCCTGGGAGAGGGTTTTGCTAATGTTTTCAGGGGTTCTAGGACTGTTCTACAGACAGAGGATGAATTAGTGAAGAGACTGGCAATGTATCTTGTGGCCTTGCTAAGCCTTGTCTCCCCAGGAACTAAGATTGCTGAGAACTTGCCTCATGTCAAGATGAAGCAAAGACCTCCATTTGGGTATTAAGTGCTGTGCTTAAAATTGATGTAACTCTGGGGTAGATTCAATTGTGATCCAGGGGTGGGGAACTTTTGACCTTTTTGTGTTCTGTGGTTGAACAAATGAATGTAGTTTACTTATGTTTGGAAACTAATCTCCATTTGAGAAGAGGGGTTTTGTGGTGGACTAAACGAAGATATAGCCTAGGGGTGGAGTAGTATTTAGAATAGGGACTTTGTAATTGATTGAATGATTGGAAGGTCCTGGGGTGGGGTAGTACTTGGAGATTATTTAATCACACTTAGTAAATGCTGTATTTTGAATGATGTCATGTTTTGACCTTCTCTGTTCTTAATTTGACACTGAATAAAATGGAGAGCACCTATGCTGGTATTCTGAACCTTGGGAAGTTGCCTTTCCTTGGCATAACATTACAAAAGTGCTACTGAAATGACTAGACATGCCAAAATAGCTCCCCCAGTAATAATCCAGACTGCTTGGTACTGGAAAAATAGAAAAGTACATAAGCAGAACAGACTAGATAAGGAGAATAAAAGAACAAATGAACTTTTTGATAAACCTGAGAACATAAATTACTTAGAGAACTCCCGCTTGACAAAAAACATAGGAAGACAAGAAAGCATTTTGACAGAAATTAAGTTTAAACCAACAATCTGGAGCATATACTGTAATAATCTCAAAATGGACATGTGAATTCAACCATAAAAAAAAATTAGAAGAGAACCAGGTGGGGTGCCTTTCACAGTAGTCACAAAAAATAAAATAAATCATTTCAATTATATGAAATTGAAAAGTTTTGCATCTACAGTAACTAGGTAGCATTTGCATCACCCTTTAAAGTTTTCAAAGTGCATTTTACATTTTATCTCATTTGATACTTCCAACAATCCTGTGAGGTAGGAGCTATTATTATTCCCATTTCATAGTTGACAAAACTGAGGTAGACAATAGGTTAAGTGACTTTCTCAGGGTCACACAGCTAGTATCTGAGGAAGAGTTTGAACTGAAGTCTTCCTTATTCCAAGCCCAGTGTTCTATCCACATCATCATGGAACTGTCTTAATTGATAAAAAAAAAAAAAGTCAATGCAACTTGAATAAAAAGGGAAGGCATCAATTGGGAAAATATTCCTCATATCAGATATTTCTGATAGGTATATGATATCTAAGATTTATTAGAAATTAATATAAATATAAAGCCAACAAATATTCTACTATGGATAAATGGTTAGAAGATAGGTATAAACTCAACAAAAGAATTAAAAATTATTTACTCTGAGATTTCAGCTAACACCCAGAAAAAAAATGGTAAATGACAAAAGATGGAAATAGTCAGTAGTGGAGGGACTACAGAAAGACAGACATATTAATACATTATCGATGGAGTTGTATACTAGACCAGCCTTCTTGGAAGGCAATTGGAAATGATGTTTTAAAAAAGTTATTAAAGCATACATAAGCTTTGAACCAGATATTTCACTGTTGGTCATATATCCCATAGATGCCAGAAACAGAAAGAAGAGTCTCATATACATCAAAATATTTTGGTAGCACTTTTCATGGTAACAAAGAACTGGAAACAAAAAAGATGCCCACTGATTGGGGAACAGTTAATAAATTATGGTATATGATGGAATATTAGTGTGCCATAAGGAATTACTGAGAACTCAGAATGGAGAAAGGCAGGAAAAGACCAGGAAAAGAATATATAATAATTATTAAAACATAATAGAAAAAACAATCAAAGAAACGGAAGGAAGGAAGGAAGGAAGGAAGGAAGGAAGGAAGGAAGGAAGGA
>NW_027185754.1:6947152-6950719 GCF_028583685.1 Petaurus breviceps papuanus
GAAGGAGGGAGGAAGAAAGGGAGGAAGGAAGGAAGAAAGGAAGGAAGGAAGGAAGGAAGGAAGGAAGGAAGGAAGGAAGGAAGGAAGGAAGGAAGGAAGGAAGGAAGGAAGGAAGGAAGGAAGGAAGGAAAAGAACTGAACAATTGTAATGATCAATCATGTCTCTTAAGAAGAGGTGAGGAAATCAATTTCCATTCATGGGAGAAGTGAGGAACTTTAGCAGTGAGACATTATATAGGATGTCAGATTTTGGTGATGTGTATGGTTAGTTTCTTTTTTTTTAACTTAAATTCCTGAAGATTTAAATTCAAATTCAGCCTCAGACACATTAGCTGTGTGATACTGAGCAAGTCACTTGTCCTCTGTCTGCCTCAGTTTCCTTATCTATAAAACGGGGATAATGACTACACCTACCTGTGAGGTTGTGAGGATTAATAAGATAATATATGTAAAGCACTTTGTAAAACCTCAAACACTATCTAAATGCTAGATGTTATTGTTATTGTTGTTATTAAACCAGATCCCTAGCCCAGGTGTCCATCTATCCATTGAAGTTCTTCTCTTCCTGGAAGGCTCAACTTAGGGACCATCTCTTCCATGAAGTCTCCTAACAGCTTTTTTTTGTAAATGTATGGAAGCCACTGAGAAGTAGGCCACCCCCAAGAGCATGACTCACAAGAAACACTCATGTTTGGCTTGGGGCTTTGTGGAGGCAGGGGATGGAGACTGAGGAGGGAGGCCTCTATTTTATACAGAATGAAACTTGGAAGAAAGAGGCAGTGAAAGCTTTCCCTACAGCAAACACTGCAGAGGGAAACACAATTTTGATTTGGTGGGGAGGAGGGAGAGAAACACACCCAGTCTAAATGTGACCAAGTCAGTTGTACGGCACAAATCCCAACCTCAGAGAATTAAGTCTACTCCTCTGACATTACTGTATTGGAGATCACTTGATGGTTCAATTCTTTATTTATTCATTCAGTGAGTATTCATTAAATGTCCTGTTGTACAGATCACCATGCTAGGAATTTCAGAAGATACAAAGTGAACTAATACACAGTTCCTGCCATAATGGAGCCCTACAGGATAGATAATAGATGCACATAAAAAAATGAAAAATTAGAATTTGATAAGTACATGAGGACAGTATAAAGTGCTATGAGATCATGGAAAGCTTCATAAAAGAGGTGGCATTTGAACCAGGCAGTCCCATTCTTAATGCTGCCTTTGTTAAAACAGAAGTCCTGTCTATAAGAGGAATGTGTTCACAAATCATGCCTGAATTTCATAGGAAAAATAAATGCAAGGTCAAGGGCAAAATTAATCTTGGGCATTGTCTACCAGCCCCATTCAAATTTACCTTCTCTATTCCCTCAGGGCCTGATTAGAAGATTTGGAAGCTAACTAGAGGTTAATGACTGGTGATTGTGTAGTATCCTTCATCCCAGAAATAAAATGCATTTTAACACAGGATCCCTACAAACATAAAATTTTAACCCATAAGGTTGAATCTTCCAGTGGTGGGAATTTCCAGAACCATAATAGATAAGAAAATCCATGAGATATATGGAACTTCCATATACTCCTTGTAAAAATCCTGACTCTGACACTCCCTAAGACCTTGAAAAAGTCATTTCTTTCTCTGAGCCTCAGTTCTTTTTTTCTGTAAAAGAGTCTAAGCTATGTAGTCTCCAAGGCCACTTCTTTTTTGAACACTCTATGTATATATGTTTCCAGTTATTTGAACTTCCTGATCCCATTGTTGACAGACCTCTGCAGTACCTAACATTGATTGCAGTTTACAGATGAGAAAAAAAATGGGGAACAGGGCTAGAAATACACCCAAAGGCATAAGGCAACTGTCCCCAAAGTCACTAAGCAAGAACTCCAATGACAGTACATTGGCATCCATGAGGCAGACCCTTCATCATCATCATCATCATCATCATCAAAGTATTTCAATGGATATATGATCTCATCAATGTGAACTCAGCCTCTTCCATCCATGCAGACTGAAACTCATTCATGTCTTCTCATTCTGGATGATTCTTATACATTTCTTCCTATTAAATTCTTTCAAGAATCTCCCCCAATGCAATGGCAATCATTCTATATGTCTTCTACTATTTGGCAGATTCTATGCAGTGCTGGTGTTCACCTGCTCCTGTTACATGATCATCCTACCTCTCTGCCTCTTGGAATCCCAAGGTTTCTACAATACTCAGTTCAAATCCCACCATCTGGAGGAGGCCTTTCCCACTGCCCTTAGCTACTAGAGCTGTTCTCTCTCAGTTTTTTTCAGTTATTTCAGTCATATCTGACTCTTTGTGAACCCATTTGGGCTCTTCTTGGCAAAAATAGGAGTGGTTTGCCATTTCCTTCTCCAGCTCATTTGACAGATGAGGAAACTAAGGCAAACAGGGTTAAGTGACTTGCTCATGGTCACACAGCTAGTAAGTGTCTGAGAATAGATTTGAACTCAGGTCTTCCTGACTCCAGACCCAATGTTCTATCCACTGAGCCACCTAACTGCTCCCTTTACGTCTTAAATAAACCTATTTATTTACATGTCATCCTCCTCCATTAGAAAGTAAACTCTTTGAGGTGAGGTATTGTTTTTACCTTTCACCGAATCCTTAGAACTTAGTATAGTGCCAGGTAAATAGAAAACATTTGTTGATTGATTACTTCCTTGAATAGTATTTTTTTCAATGCACACAAATTATTACTGGAAATGTTTTATAGCTTACTTACACATGGCATGTATCTTTCCAAAAAACACAATAAAAAATATGTAATAATCCAGATCAAAGAAACAATCACACATGTAAAATTAGAAGTCTAAGAACCACAGGGCTGGTGGAGACTCTGAAGAAAACTTAAGCCCATGGTTCTTAACCTGGATTGTATGAATGTTAAAAATAAATTATTTATAAATCTTTCAAAGTAATTCATTTCCTTTGTCATCCTGGGAATTTTTTTTGTGCATTTAAAACATCCTGAGAAGATTGATCAAATTGTCAAAAGGGTCCATGACAAAAAAAAAAATTTAGAATCCCTGATCTAATCCAACTCCCCATTTTACTGCTGGAGAAACAGAAAGGATAAAGGACTTGCCTGTTAGGGTCACACAACTAGTTAGTGGGAGAACCAGGTCTCTTTGTTCATAGTTCAATGTGCTTTCTGTTGTGTTACCCTGTGTTTTATGAGTTACACCCCTGACGATGCTGTAAGGTTATCTTTTCTCTTTGACCCATTGTATAAAGGAACAAAGGCGGGGGCAAGGAGGAGGTGGGAGAGAGAAAGATAAATACTGGGACGGGACAGGGACAGGGACAGAGACATACTGCATGTTGCTCCCTGTTTCCCCCAGTAGATGGTGAGTTCTGCAAAAGGCCAAGAATAAGAACTGGGTTTTGCCTTTCTTTTTGTCGTCATTAGTTAGCACAGGGCCTGGCACCTGCTAGGCACTTGCTAATTGATTTGACACAGAGAGATGCACAACCACACAGAAAAAAGATATGGTGCAAAAGACAAAGGAATGGAAAGAGAGACTGAGAGACGAAT
>NW_027185754.1:6950729-7000677 GCF_028583685.1 Petaurus breviceps papuanus
GTTGATAAACAAGGAACTATATCACCTGCATCGACTGCCAAATCTATTAATTACTAAATAAACACATGTCTAGTGACAAAAAACAACAACAACAAGTTTGTCCTCCGAAGTCTCAGCTAGCTCATCATCAGGAGTTTCCTCTGACTTCTCAGCATCCATTGGTAGCCCCACACTTCATGGTGAGGTATCCTTCAGATTTCTCCTTCATGAAAGCTCATGCCCTGAAATCTCTTCAAATTGTTTGGGGAACTCATCCAATCAATCAAGAGCTCACCTGAACAATCCTCTTTAGATCAAAGTGACAGTGATCAGAGCAAACATTTGAAAATGTTAAAAAAAAAGTTCATTTGCTAAAGATCTGGAGGCATTAGTGGACAGCAAGCTCACTTGTATGATGTGGTCGCCAAAAAAAGCAAATGAGATCTTAAGTTCCATTATCCAAGCAGAGTAACTAGAAAAAGGAAGGCAATCATTGTCTGTCCAGTAGGACCACATCTAGATCATTGTTTTTCTGCTCTGGGTGTCACATTTGACAAGCAGGAAGGTGAGAAGACTAGAGTTAGTGCCATAAAAGGCAATTGAAGGAAGTAAGAATATTCAGCCTAGAGAAATAACAACTTAGGGACATGGTCACTGTCTTCAAAATTTGAAGCTGTCAGGTGAAGGAAGGAAGGGGAAAAGGGAAAAGATCAGATTTGTTCTTGGTTCCAAAGAGCAGAACTATAATAGGTCAATAGAGGAAAGTTGCAGAAAGGCAGATTGAGGTTAATTAGAAGGGAAAATGTAACAATTGAATCCATTGAAAAGTGGAATGGATTGTCACCATTGAGTTCTCCAGCACTAAGGGTTTTCCAGCACACCCTGAATGACCGTTTTTCAGGTTGTTGTAGAAAGGTTTCCTATTAATGTGCTAGAAGTCTAGAGGACCTCCCAGGTCCTATCCAACTCTGAGATTCTATGATCATAAGTACAGTCCAACTTTACAACTCGAATAAATCCAGGAAACCAAATTAATGATTCACCCAAATTGGAAATTCACTATTAGAAGAAGTGCAATTGTATTAGGGGGAAGGGGGATAAGCATTATAAACTGTCTACTGTGTGCCAAGTACTATGCTAAGCTTTTTTTTCAAATATTATCTCATTTGATGCTTACAATAACCTGGCAAGGCAGGTGCTAGTAATTGTCTGAGGTCAAGTTTAAATTCAAGTCTTCCTGACTCCTGGCCCAGCTCTCTATCTACTGTGCCACTATTTGCCTCTAATAAGTTTATTTATTTTTTTAAACACTAGAAGCATACATGTATTGGAACATAGGATTTTTTTTAATTCCAAGTAATTTATAGTTGCAATTACCAGAGCCAAAATTAGGAATTTTAAAATCCTGGAGCAAAATCAGTTGGAGCTGGGGAAAATGCTGGTTCAGAGAACAGTTGCATCACAAGTACAATCATGCCAGAAAAGGGGAAAGTATTTCACTCAGTTCCTGACTCTAAAAGGCTCAGAGGCATCAAAGGTGGGCCAAAAGAGAGAGGTGCCATGGTTGATAGGAACCTTGGGGCTTTGGGTAGGGGGCTGTTGTACAGCATGGTGACATGAACTGTGAGGTGAGGTACAAGAACAGCAGTCATCATGGGGAGGAAGTGCATGCCCTTAGGAAGGAAACATACACTCTTGGACATTGGCACCCTGGGACAAAGCCCCATTCACCTCATACTAGCTATGGTTCAACCAATTATTTAACATTTACAGAAAAGCAAAATAATTTCAGATAATCTGTTTATATAAGTTTCTGTCAATCATCAACTCCCTGAGGGAATACTTTAAGTAGATCTCAAGATGTCCCAGAGAACATTATCATGGTCCTACGAAAAGTCTGGTTTGTCAAGGAAATAAGGCACCATTGACTATACAGCCAGCTAATCTACACCCCACTTCACACACATTTCCCCCTCCCTCCACGATCACTGAGGTCAAGTTATTATCAATCATATTATCAATTGCTTGTACTACTTTTGGATTCAGGTTAAATATTCTTGTGTCAGTGGGATCTTACACGCTAGATTCTCATTGAAATCTAATGACTTTTATCTTCAAAGGACCCATATGGCACTCGGAGTATCCACCCTGCTGTTTTAATTACAGTACTTCATACATTTCACATTCTAAAGATAAACACAGGCACAGTATTCTGGTTAGATTTTTTTCAGGAGGTATATTATTAAAGGAACAGTTCAAGGGGATGATTTCTCTTCACCATTTTATGAAACACTATCCATTTCTTTTTAGAGCTGGTCTAAAATGTTCCTTTTGCCTTCTGGTAATTCTCAACCTATGGTGTATAAGGACCTAAGGATAAGGTCCAAAGCACCCATAGTGTTGAGCTCCAATGCCACATTATCTGGAGACTTAGATTTTGAGTCAATTTGAATCTCAGCTCTGCCCATTATTGCTTCTATCACTTTTATCAAGCCCCTTGCCTTCCCTGGGTCTCAGTTTGTTCATCTGTGAGATAAGGTTAGACTATTTTATGTCTGAGATCATTTCCCACTCTGAATCATGCAATCCCAAGTACATGCTAAGACAAAGTATGCTGATCTACAAGGGATATAATTAGAGTATAATATAGAGTATTCAATTAGCCAGTCCTCAAAACCATACTCTTAGGCTGATGTATCAAGTTTGTAGTGTTATTCCCATTTTACAGACAGAAAAAACTGAGAGGAGTGATGAAATTTGCTCAGGGTCACACATTAAATTGAGTCAGTTGTTGTTGAATAGTGACTGCTTAGGATCTTATGAGCTGGGCCTTTGGGTTGTTGAAAACTAGGCTACGAGGATTATTTGCTTCAGTGTGGTTTTTGTACTTATTCTGTTCTACTGATCATCAGCTTTTTAACTCTATTTTTTAACCATTACTTTCTCATCTTATTACTGCTTTGTAGTATAATTTGAGATGTGGTTCTGCTGAGTTCCCTTCCCACTTAAAAAAAATCCCTTGAGATTCTTAAACATCTAGATTATTTTCATTATTTTTTCTTCAACTAGAAAGTACAGTTATCTCTTCCACATCACAATTTTTCTCATCATGGTGGTATGGAATCATGGAATGAACTGTGATCCTTTAGACATTTGAATAAATTAATTAACTTAGGCAGTATCATCAGCTTTATTGTATTGGCTCAGCCACCTATATTTCTATAAATAGTGTTTTGTGGTTGCATTTGTATAGTTCTTGTGTACATCTTGATAGAGGTTCAAGTATTTTACACATTCTGAAGTTATTTTAAATGAAATTTCTTTTTCTATCTCTTCCTCTTGGATTTTATTGGTAATACACAGAAATGTTAATGATTTATATCAATTTAATTTATATCCTACAGCTTTTCTGAATTTATTCATAATTTCAATTAATTTTGGTTGACTCTCTCAGGTTCTTTAAGTATACCATCATATTATTTTCAAAAAATGATCATTTTGTTTCTTCTTTGCCTGTGCTTATTTTTCAAATTTCTTTTCTTGTCTTACTGCTATGACTAGCATTTCCAGCACTATATCAAATAGTAGCAGTGACAATAACCATCTTTGATTTACCCTGGATTTTACTGAAAAGTAATCAAATTAATCCCTATTACATATAATGCTAGGTCTTGGTTTTAGATATATACTGGAATTACCATGATAAGGAAAAATTCATTTGTAGCTTTGTTTTCTAGTATTTTTTTTAATAGAAATGGGTATCAAAATTTCTTGTCAAAAATTTTTCTCCTCTATTGATATAATCAGTATGATTAATGATGATCTATTATATTTATAATTTTCCTAACGTTAAGCCAATGTTGAATTTCTGATATAAATCCAACCTGGTCACAGTGTATAATCATTGTGAGATGTTGCTATATAGCCTTCTTGATAGAATTTTATTTAAAATATTTGCATCAGAGATGCAAATCTTGCATTAGGGATATTGATCTATAATTTCCTTTTTCTTTTGACTCTCCTGTCATAGAAGGAATTTGATAAGATCCCTTCTTTTGCTATTATTGAAGCTTATGTATTATTGGAATTAATAGATCTTTGAACGTTTGACACAATTCAGTTGTAAATCCATTGGATCCTAGGTTTATTTGTTTTTTTCCTTTTGGAGGAGTTTATTTATAAATTTATTTTTGAACTCTATTTTTAGGCTTTCTATTTCTTTTTCTGAGATTGGGTTGTTTAAATTTTCTTTCTTGTTCTCTTAATTTTATATTTTTGTAAATATTCATTTATTTTACTTAAGATATTGGTTTTATTTATATATAGTAGGGAAATCATTTGGAATATCATATTCCATGTTCTCTGTTCTTTATGATGGCAGATACTAAATCTTATGTAATTCTGGCTATTGTTCCTCATTTTTAAGAATTATTTCTTTCTAACTTCCTTCACTGACTTTTCTTTGATTTGGAAGTCCTGAATTTTGGCTATGGCATACCTAGAAGTTTTCATTTTAGGACTTCTTCCAGGAAGTAACCAGGGTATTTTGTTTGTTTTTACCATGCCCACTTGTTCTAATATATCTGAGCAGTTTTATTTCATTTTTTGAAATGTTATAACAAGATTCTTTTTTTTTCTATCATGCCTTTCAGATAGTTCAATGATTCTTCTCTTTGATTTATCTTCCAGGTCAGTTGTTTTTTATGCGACACTTTATATTTTCTTTTATTTTTCAAACCTTTGACTTATTTTTCATATTTCATGTTGTCTCATGATGGAATCATTATCTTCTTTTCTTCAATACATTCCAGTTTTCAGTAAGTCTATTACTTGAATTACTTGAAAAAAGGTTTTGTACCTCTTGTGTTAAGCTGCTAATTTTCTTTTGAGGTCTACACCTTCTTCAAAAGAGACTTGCATTTCTTTTCCAATCCTTTCTTCCAGAACTCTTATTTAATTCATAATATAATTTTTAACTCTTTAAAAAAAATCGTTTAATTTCTTTTAGGAATTCTAGCTGATCTTGTCAACAAGTGATGTTTTACTTTGGGACATTGCTTGTAGATTTTTTTAAGTTATTCTCACTTTCTGGGTGCATGTTTTGGGCACCCTGGCATCAAAATAGCTCTTTATGGTTTTTTTTTTTTAATTTATTCATTCATCCATCCTTACTTCCTGGATTAGGATTTTGTGTTAGGGCTAGGTTCTTCTTTACTTCAATTGGGATTGTTGTGGCTCGGTATGGCCCCAGCCTATCATATTTGCTATCTTGCTTCTGAAGTCAGAATGACTTAGCTGTGTCCTGGTCCTACTCTAGGGATCTTCCCAAGATCCCCTCCCTTGGCTTAGAACGATAGTACCATGGCCCTTGTGCTGGGAAGTTGAGTCTTAGATTCCTTCTCCAGGGTCAGAGTGACAATACTGAAGTCTTGTTCTTTATCCAAGGACTGTATAAAGTCCGTATCCTCTCCCTGGAGTCCCAGTGACAATGCTACAGTCCTTTTCTGCTCCAGGGATTTGATTGTACTATTTTTGGACAACCTCTATCCCATAATTCCTTCCCTGGTCACTGTGCGTGGAATTTTTTTATCTTGAAATGGAAAGACGACCTACTGTAGTTTCTCCTGATATTTCTGATTGCTACTCAGTTTGGGGTCATTACTAGAGCTGCTGTTGAGGGAGCTGGGCTACATTGCCTCATCTTATTCTGCCATTTTAGCTGGTCTTGAGAAACATCTTTATTTCTGTTCAGGCACCACTGGCTTTTCAGCTACCCACATCCCCTGACTTGGAATCATCCTCAACTTTTCCCTTTCCCTCACCCTTCAATTAGTTGCTAGGTCTTATCCTTGGGTCATAGATTTGGAGCTGGCAGGGACATTTGAGACTATCTAGCCCTCAGACAATGAACTGAAGCCTGGAGAAGTTAAATGATTTGCCCAAGGCCACACAAGTAGTAAGTAGCAGAGTTGAGATTTGAACTCACTCACTGACTACAAATCCATTATTCTTTCCACTATAAAATCTTTCTTCTCTTATTGATACTATTTCCACAATATCTTACACATCTATCACCACCTCTCTGCTCACATGGCAACCACCTTAGTTCATTTAACAGAGAATTAATACTAAATTAATTTAGCATTTGCTATGTGACAGGCACTTTGACAGGCAGGTAATAGGATTATAAAGGGAAGGGAGGGTAGGAAAAGGGGAACGAAATAAGTATTTATATAGTGCCTACTATGTGCCAGACTTTGGGCTAGGTGGATAGGACTGCAAAGGGAAGGATAGAAGGGGAAAAGGAGAGGAGGGACTAAGCCTTCATATAGTGCCCAGATGTTCGAGGCATTATGCCAAGTACTTTTTAAAAATACTACAAAAATTTAAAATGAGCCACTGTTCTCAAGGTGATTACATTCTATTGGAAGAAGCCATGGATACACTGGTAAATAAATAATAATATTGAGGCAGGGAGTGGAGGCACATACAACTTTGGTCAGGGGAGGAGGAATGAAGAAAGGCCTCATTAAGAGGTGATACTTGAGTTGAACCTTGAAAAAAACTAGGGATTCTCAGTGGCAGAGGTAAGAAAAAAGTACCTTCCTGGCTTGGAAGGGCAAGATGGGTTGAGGTATACAGGGAACAGGAAGTGAGCCAGTTTGACTGGAATATAGAATGAATGAGAATAAAGTACAATAAGCCCTGAGTAATAGCTTATTGTCACCTCTTAGACTGTTGCAGGACAGCTAGGTGGCACAGTGGATAGAGTATCAGGCCTAGAGTCAAGAAGACATGAGTTCAAATCCAACCTCAGACACTTAGCCCTGTTTGCCTCCATTTCCTCACCTGTAAAATGAGCTGGAGAAGGAAATGGCAAACCTCTCCAGTATCTTTGCCAAGAAAACCCCAAATGGGGTCATAGCGAGTCAGATAAAAGTGAAGCCATATGAGCAACAACAGACAATAAGGAGTATAGCAAGGATTTAAATGTTGTCTCCAGGCTTGGTGTGCAGGGTTGTTACTAAGACTAACTGTGGAATTTGGAAAAATACTTCCGAATTCCCTGAGGTTGACACCCCAGAGATCAGGGAACACCCAGTGCATGGACCAAGGACTCAGGATTATTCTCATTCCAGAGGGTTTCTAGTTGAAACCAAGGGGGTCCTTAAACTAAAAAAAGCAATTTTGTTTCTCAGATGCCTTCCACCCCTCTCCCTGCTCATCAGACTGTAAGTTCCTCCAGAGTAGGAATTTCTTCGTTCTTGTCTTTATATCCCCAGAGGCTCTTAATAAAAGCTTGTTGATTGATTGATTGATTGTCCCTTTCCTCCCTCCCAAGTCAGCCCTTAGCTGGGTTGTCCTTGTCCTTGGCTCACTTCAAGTGCCTTAATCCAATAAAATCTCATTAGCTCAGATCCCATAGATTTGACATTGTGATAAATTTTTCAGTTTGGAGGATGAAGTTTACCATTGTTCTGTCTATGAAAAAAAATTGAGTGGATGACATTAAAATACAGTATGAAGTATACTAAGTTTGGAGTCAAAGGACCTGGTTTTGAATCCTAACTCTACCACTTCCTACCTGTGTTATGTTTTATTTTCTCTCTCTGGGCTTCAGTTCCCACATCTAGAAGATGAGATTTAAGTCAGATAGTATCTAAGGGTCCTTTCATTTCTAAATCTCTGACCCTATGAGTGTACATTTAGAGAGGGAGAAGAGAAGAGGTGAACAAGCCCTATTGTTCTTGTTCTGTGGTTTCCTTACACCCACACAGAAGGGGGAGGAGGGGACTGCCTTGCCTGTCCCTACACAGAAACTTATTTTGCTATTTGCCAAACATTTCTCTCCATGCTTTGAAACCCACTGGCAACAGCTCCCTGAGTGTGGTGGTGTTCACACCAACTCCTATGGTAATGGCACTTGCAGATTTCTTTGTAGAGAAATGCTATTAACTACTTCTTTCAGGGCGGGACAGTGACGATAGCTCTACCCTTGCCCCTCCCCGAACCCAGAGCTCCCTAGACCAACCATTCTCTTGGACCACTCTATGTTGGGTCAAAAAAATGACTCATGTCAAAAGTTATCATTAGCTTTTTAGGACATGAAAATCTGGAAATTCAACTTACAACTTGGAGTTAATGAGATCTATCAAAATCCTCTGGAACCTGCCCTTGGGAGAGGCATTCATTCAAGAAAAACACACTCAACAAAGCATAACCTCCCATTCAAGAGACCTACTTTGGAGGAATATGCCTTTGATCATCTCTTGTATTTGAAGACAAGCCTTTATTAAGGTAAACTAAGACCTGAAGGTCAGAATGTCTAGAAATGGCCCCCTCCACTACAAGACTGATATGCCCAAAGATTTATTTTCCCAATAAAATGATAGGGTACTTCAATGCACTTGTTAAAATAAAATTTGCTAATGTGGGGGACCCATGCTCTGGTCAAAAATTGGTTATTGAATTAAAATACTGTCAGAAAAGGAAGGAAAGAGGCTTTAGAAGTCATTTAGTCTAATGCTCTCATTTTACTGCCATTTAACAGGGAGTATTGTAGTCAGCTAAATGGCATAGTAGCTAGAGTGCTGAGCCTGGAGTCAGAAGGACCTGAGTTCAAAACCAGCCTCAGATGCTTACTAGTGATGTGACCCTGGACAAGTTGCTTAAATTCTGTTTGCCTCAGTTTCCATGAAGATAATAATAGGATGTCTCTCCATCTGTTGTTGTGAAGATAAAATAACGTTTAAAATGCTTCGTAAACACACTATAAAAATGCTAGCTATCATTATTATCATTATCACTAATGAGAAGCTGAGGCCCAGAGAGACCAAATGACTTGACTAGTGTGACACGGCTAGTTAGTGTCAGAGGCAGGACCATACCCCAAGTTTTCTGGTTCCCAGCCCAGTCAGGGAAATGATCTTTCCACTGCACCAAACAGTACCAATAAACAATAATGCTTCCCAGCTGATCCTGGAGCAGGAATGCCTCCTGCAACACTGATCCATCCCTCTTTCCAATACAATTTGTAGAGTGCTTTCACTTGATAGAGTATCTTCTGTTGACCCTCACAACATCAGGTATTAACTCCTTGTGATCCAGGTACATTTATCTGAAGGGAAACTGGGGAATTGAGTACTTTTTTCTGAGGCTACAGTTTGTAGTTGGGAAGCAGACCTGACAAGGCCCGCCTCCCAGGCTTATGCTTTTGCTAGGCATTCTTCCACAAAAGGTGAACAAGTCAGAGAAGTCCCACTCCCCAAGCTTAGGGAATACTAAGTGGATGATGATTTTGTTGTTGCTATTGTTCATTCACATCTGACTCTCTGTGTCCCCATTTGGGGTTTTCTTGAAAAAGATATTGGAGTGTTTTGCCATTTCCTTCTCTAGTTCATTTGAAAGATGGAAAAACTGAGGCAAATAGGATTCAGTGACGTGCCCAGAGTCACACAGCTAGTAAGTGTCTGAGGCTGGTTTTGAACTCAGGTCTTCCTGATTTCAGGCCTGGAGCTCTATCCACTGCATCACCTAGCTGCCCATGAAGAGGACGTTACGGTCTTAGATACAGCATCAGCACCACAGGCAAAGCTATGCATCCCACAGACTTCTGCTGTGTCCTAATACTTATATAATACCAGAGACAAAACCTCACCCATTCACCTCAGCATTGATTTAGAGCTGGTAGGGAAAGATCTTAGACATCATCAATTCCATCCTCTTCATTTTTCTCAGGAGAAAACTAAAGCTAAGTCATTTACCAGGATCACACAAGCACTAATTGACCAAGTCAGAATTTGAACCCCGGGTTCTCTCATTCCAACTCTGGCACTCTTTTCAAACCAAGGAATAGCACAGGCTTATATTTTGAACCCAGTGAATTGCTTCATTGGACCAAAAATCTTTTTGTTTTCCCTTTACCCTCTCCTTACTGCTCTGCCATCCCTCACCCCCCACCAGACACTACCCCACTCCCAGGTTTGATAACACTGATGGATCCAGGATGATTCCTGAAACACTAAAGAATTGTTTTATTTTTAGCCACTAATTTGCCAACAAGCTCAGCAGGCAGTCTGGTTGGATAGAAATGAAATTCTATAATTATACAAAAGCCTGGGTCACTGACCTCTGGATTGCAATATCTTGTCTCTTTTGTCCTTCCCTTCCACTGCCTAGCCCGTGGGACGAAATTGCATTGGTTTCTTTGGTCGCCCCTAGAATGAGGTGGTATTGGAAACTAGTGAGGCGTGGCATGTGGAGGTGTTCATAGCTTTGCAATAATTTACCCATTTTCATTTTGTTTGATTTCATTAACACCTGGGTCTCTGGGGAGCCCACTGGGGGAGGGGAGGGAGGATATTTCAGCTGTAATCTAATGATTAGCACTTCCATGTCTGGCAAGCCCGGAAGAGTGCCAAATGCCATGATTGCTTGCCTTCTGTTTTCCTGGGCCAAGCAGCTGGATCTGGGTGCACACCTGTCTTTCCTGGCCTAGTTCAAGGACTGTTTCCTCAACGGACTTTTCCCCAACTGCCCTTGGCTTCAGTGATCTTCAGTGCTCAGGATTCCTAAAGCACTAACAGTCTCTCCCTCGGTTCTTAGAATCACATATTTAAAGCTGGAAAGGACTTTGAGAGATTCAATCCTCTCTTTTTGACAGATGAGGAAACTGAGGCCCAGAGTGGGGAAAGAAATTGTTCAAATTCACAAAAGTCACAAATAGCAGGGGATTTGAACTCCTTGTCCCCTGACTCTAAATCTAGCCCTCCTTGCCCCCTGCCCCATTCTCCTTTTCTTCTGATACTTTGCAGTATTTAGCTGTTTATCAGTCTTCTAAAAAGATATTCTGATGGGGCCATCGGCTAAAGCACATCCCCAACTATGGTTTACATTTGTAGAATGAGGGGGTTCAATTAGATGACTGCTGAGGTCCCCCCCCAGCTCTAAAGTGATTTCCTGTTGATCCAGACATGCCTTAAAGCAGCAGTACTCTCAAACTTTTTGGTCTCTGGATTTTACACTCTTAAAAATTATTGAGGACACCTCAAAAAGTTTTTATTTATGTGGGTTATAACTAATGATATTTCCTATATCAGAAATTAAAATATTATCATATTATTATTAAAATACATTTGACTTCAAGAACCCCTGAAAGGGCCCTAGAGACCCCTAAGGTTCCCAGGTCACATTTTGAGAACCAGAGCATTAAAGCAAAGCTAGGTAGGAAGAGAGATATAAGAAAATAATCAGACAACCTGAGTTCAAATGCAGGCTCTTCTACTTGCTACCTAATGCCAGTCACTTTCTGTCCCTGAGCCTCAATTTCCTCAACTGTTTCGTGATTTAAATTGTCCTCAACCTTTCTTTCTAGTTTTCTTATACACTTTTTGTTATTGTTAAGTTATTTTTCAGTTGTGTCTGAATTTTTGTCAGGGTTTTCTTGGCAGAGATAATGGAGTGGTTTGCCATTTCCTTCTCTAGCCCTTTTTACAGATGAGGAAACTGAGGCAAACAGGGTTAAGTCACTTGCCCAGGGTCACACAGCTAGTAAGTGTCTAAGGGTGGATTTGAACTCAGGTCTTCCTGACTCCAGGCCCCGCACTCTACCCACTGTGCCAACTTGCTGAATCACTTAAACGTGTACATGTTGATTTCTCTGAGAGAATGTAAGCTCTGTGAGGGCAAGGACTTTTTTAATGTTTTTCTTTGTTTCTGCAGTGCCTGGTATACAGTAGGAGCTAAATACATGCTTGCTGATTGAGCGATAAGATGAGGAGGTTGGATTTACTGACCTCCGATGTCCTTTCAGCTATGCATCCTATGAAACTCAAGTCTCAGATTAGGAGACAAGGTGACTGCTCTCAGAGAGACCAGCTGATCTTAGCTTCAATACGGGATGATGGAGGGAGGGTGTAGAGAGTAAAAGAGATTTCAGCAGAAAACCCTGTTGGGTGTCCTGCCTGAGAAAATTAATTATTTAAAAAGCCAAAGTAACTTGGTGTACAAGCTGCAACTGCTTTAAGGCACCTGGGTTGGGGAGAAAGGTCAGCACTAGCCCCTGGAAGAGTGACAGTGCCCCTGAATGACCAGGGGAGGCTGGCGTATGATGGATGAGCTGTCTCTGCGAGCTGAGCCTGGCTAAGGCTGTGACTGATGACTTCTGGGATACTCCCCATTTGTTTCCCCGATGGCTGGGAAAAGGGCCACCCCCTGTGACAGGCAGGTCCTGCAAAGAAGGGGTCAAACTGGTGGCTGTGGCCATTTAGACCCTGATGCTTCCCTCTGTCACCTTAGGACCTCCCTTCTGGACCTCCCTTGGGACTACACACACACACACACACACACACACACACACAATCTCCTTCACATTAAAGAGTGAAAGATGAAGGAAGGAAGGAAGGAAGGAAGGAAGGAAGGAAGGAAGGAAGGAAGGAAGGAAGGAAGGAAGGAAGGAAGGAAGGAAGGAAGGAAGGAAGGAAGGAAGGAAGGAAGGAAGGAAGGAAACCAGCTTTTATTAAGCTCATATGTCAGGCATTGTGCTAAGTACTTTATAAATTTTATTTCATTTTATCTTCACAGCATCCCTGGGAGGTAAGTGTTAATCTTATCCCCATTTTTGGTGGAAACTGAAGACAGGAAACTTTTGTGGAAACTGAGGCAGACAAAAGTTAAATATTATGCCTAGAGTTATGCAGCCAGTAAGTGTCTGGGGCAGGATTTAAACTTGGGTCTTCTTGGACTCCTGGTCTAGTGTTCTAGCCACTAAACCATCAACTGCCTCTAAACCCTAATAACTTTGCAAGCCAGGAGAGATGTATTAAGGAACAGACACCTTCCCAAGTCTTCAGACTAAAGGTTCCTTACAGCAATAACAATCTTCAGACTTGTGTTAAAGGGTACAAATTGATGTAAGACAAGATCTCTTCCCTTCTGGAGTTTGTCATGTGGGCAGGAAGACAAGAACATATTTAGATAGGGCTTTAAGGTTGGCAAAATACTTTCCTCACAACTCTTTGAGTTTCCAGAGGATAAAACACAAAGTGTGCTGCTCACCTTTTCACTGAGAGGCTATAGATATAGGGCACAGAATCATATGTGTATGCACGTGTATATACACACAAACATATATACATCTATACATATATGTATATGTGTGCATGTGTATACATCTATGTATCTATGTATGTGTGTATATATATGGCATAATAAGTAGTTTGTTTTTAGTGGCACAATTGTTTTAAGAGTCTTCTTTTTCTTATTTTGTCAATTGAGGAGGGGAGGAGAAGGGAGAGAAAATAAATGCTTGATAATTGGGGAGGAAATGAATCAAAGTCAAACATTCCACAGAAAGAAAAAGAGGGAGGGAGGGAAGGAAGGGTAGAGAGAAAAAGAGAGAGACAAAGAGAGAAAGAGAAAAATAGACGGAGGAAAGGAGAGAGACAGAGAGGGGGGGAGGGAGAGAGGAAAAGAGGGGGGAGAGAGGGAGAGAGGGGGAGAGAGGGAGAGAGAGACACACACACACAGAGACACAGAGAGTGACAGAGAGAGAGAGACAGACAGAGACACAGAGACAGACAGAAAGAAAGAGAACACAAGTATTAGTGAGCAGGACACAGAAATTAAGTGGCTCACTGATGATCACACAACTAAGAAAGCGGTGGAGGTAGATTTGAACATGGTGTCCTAACTTCAAAGCCAGAGCCCTCAATATCACACCGGGCTTCTCTCTATTGTTTAATAAATTAAATAACAAAGAACAGAGTTCTGAGCTAGGTAGGTGCCGGTGCCACTGCACTCTGCCCTGGACAGGTCACATCAGAATCACTATGTTCAGTTCTGGACCCCACATTTCCAATCCAATTCATTAAGTGTTTATTAAGTACCTACTATATAGCAGGCATTGTACTAAACACTGGGAATACAGTTACCAAAAAGAAAGACAGTCTGTCCCTATCCTCAAGGAACTTACAAATCTAAGGGGGGAGAACACACACAAGAAGGCAAACAAGGGAGGAAGAGAGGCCTGAATACCAAGGAGCACCCAGCCTAGGGGCACCTTACCCCCTAGATTTGGAGCAAAGCAGAGTGAGCAGAGTCCTGCTTCTGTCCTCTATAAAGGAAGACAGTAGGAAGAGTTTGGGACTCCCATTGGAGTCTTCCAGTCAGTCAGGAGGTGAGATGTCCTCACATTTAAGGAAGGATACTCACAAGTTTTAACCTTTCCAGAGGAAACAAAGGAAACTGAACTAGCACTCTTCTATTGGCACCTTGGCCCAAGTGCTGATATCTGGAGCAAAGAGTTTGCCTTACCCAACTCTGTCCCCTAGGCCTGGGCTGCTACCTTCCAGAGTCCCTTGGCCTCTTTATTTCCCCTTCCCCACTGGGCAGAGCACTCTATCATCACAGCTGACATGGGGACCTGTGACACACAGGACACCTGGGGTCATTGGGGCAATCAGTGATAATAAGGATATACATACAAGTGACCCCCATCCCCATCCTCCTAATAATGTAAACTCTCTGAGGTCCCAGACCATACTTCAAAACTCTCCTTTGATCTCCCAGCACCCAAGTATGGTATCTTACATAGAACTAGCACTCAATAAACTTTTGGTGATTATTATGAAAGCACTTGATATGTTTCCTGTCAAGTAATCTGCCCCATCCCCCCTGTTCCCCACTATGACCACTTGGTTATACTATATAATGGATTATTTCATCTGTTCTAATTAGAACCTAGGAATGACTTTTCTTTTTTATACTTAAGACTCCCCACATACTTTGGCTAGCAAATTCCTACCCCCTGAAGCTCTAATCCCTATAATTCAGATTTATGCCTAGGTGAATACACCTTTCCTCCTCCTACACACTGCCCTTGCTATCCAGCTCCGTCCTGTCTCCATCCTCCTCTGCCCTCCCTTCCCATTGCGCCCTCTGGAACTGACCTTCATCATTAACCAAATCTCCTCTATCCTACATCTCTTCCTCCTTTTGTCTTCTGGGATGTAGAGAATTCAGACCTTCTCTTGTAGACACCACATCCCTTGGTACCCTTTCCAAGGCTGAATGACTAATCCTCCTTTCACACCTTTCCAAGCTTCCCTACAGTCACTTTGACCTTTCATCACATTAACCATGTCAATCCACATTCTATCTTCTGTGGATTTCCAGTAAGTTCAGTGCCTGACTCTAAATCATCTTAAATCGTAGCCTTCATCTCTTTCCAACACTCTGGCTTCCCATGCCTATGACCTCCTCAAATCTCAGGGATTCAGTGTACCTCAACCATGGGCAGGAATGATGATACTTTAGCAACCCAAAAGCCCCTTCCCCCCTCAAATGAATTTGTTCTATGTACAAGAAGTCCTACTTACAGCTCTGGTGACCAGCACGATAAAGATTATACCGTGTGAAGCCATGGAAGACACTGGTGGAGTTTAGCCTAGGGGAGACTTTCTAATGGATGACACAGGAAATCTCTTCAAGCATTCATGCACTGTCATGTAGAAGTTCAGGCTTGTTCTGCCTAGTCTCAGAGGCAGGTTTTGGTACCTCATAGAAGAAAATTTTTCTAGCAATTAAAACTATCCAAAATTAGAAAGAGGTAGAGAGCACCCCATCATTGAAAGTCTTCAAGCAGAAAGGCTAAATGATAGATTGTCAGGATTCTGTAGAAGGAATTCCTGATTAGTTGTCAACAAGCATTTATTAAGCTCCTACTATGTACCAGGAAATATGCTAAGTGGTAGAAATACAAAACCTGCTCAGATATAGGTTAGAACCCATGGTGTCTGAGGCTCCTTCCAACTCTGAAATTGTGTGATTGGGTTTAAATCTCTGGAAAGGCATGGCCTGAGAGCCATTTTCAACAAAAGCGCAGGGCCCCACAAATCAGAAGCCTCTGTTTTTTGCCCTGAGTCAAGGGATGGGCCTAGTGAACTTCCCAGCCTCTGTCTGCACCCGAGGCCCAGGCCACCCTCCCTTCTCCCTCCTCCTCCATATGCTGTAATTATCTGATAACAGAGACCCAGCCCCGAGGGCTTCAAACACACAGCACACTTCCCAAAGATGAAAAGCTTATTTGTTAATAACCACATAGCAATAACAAAAATTTTGGTTGCATTGTAAGGCAGGGTGGCTTCCTCATTCACCAATAATGACAGACAATTTTAAAAAATAAACAACACATATAATTTGAGGAAAGGAAACAAATAGTAGTTTTGGCTTTTCCTTGGGAAAATATTTTTGCTATTTTCTTTAAGACGTCCCCACTGGGGCCCTTGCCACCTCCTCCCCCTCCCATGGTCTCCCCTGCTGAGACAGTTTCTCAGCAGGCGGCACCAGCAGTGGAGCACAGAGGCAAGGCCTTGTTCTGAGCTTTCCAAAGAGCCCTTGCCTTGGGGAAAGCTTCATTTGCTTTTCCTAGAGAGCCTGGCATACAAAAAGGGCAAATTTTAATTTTCTTCCTCTTTTTTGCCTTCTTACCTTGGAAGAGCCAAGCAGCCTTGATCCATGCTAGCATTAGAAAAGTCCCCTAGAACTTAGTCAGTGCAGTGACCAATTCTGCATTCAGAAGCACACAACCCAAGTCCTTACAGAGAGGACTCAAGATGCAAACAGAGGCATGCATTTTTGGATATGGCCAATGTGAGAACTTGTTCTGTTTCACTACGCACATTTGCTACAAGACTGTGGTTTTTCTTTTCTTTTTGAGAGAGGCAGCAGAAGAGGAAAATAAATGCTTATTAATTGAAAATATTTTAAAATGGAATAAAGTTTTTCTAAGTACAACAATACCAATAAAATCATCCCAACATTTTCAAAACAGATAAGCTATGGAGTATTTCTTCATTTTACTTAAAAGCGTTATTTCAATGCTCTTTAAAATATCAGGATTCTCTAATGTAAAGTCATGTCAACAAATTAAGCATTTATTATAGATCAGGTATTGCAGTTCTATTTGGGAAAAAAAACTATTTACCTGAAGTAATTTTAAAAGAATACCATTTAAAAGGATAACATTAATTTGATTTAAAAGGATAAATTTCTTAAAGGATTTGTGTATTTGTCGATGAGACCCAGGCTCTTCCAATCATTAAACTCCCAAGCAATCAACCAGTATTGAAGTCTCTGCTTTGGCACTGGCTGACAGGAAGAATGGGGCAGGCTTCTAGACAGTCTGGTGCACTTGGCTGGACTGCTGGCCAGATGGCCAGTGTGATGGTGAGCTGAACAATGAAAAGTCATCCTTCCTGGTGAGCCCGATTAGCACATTAGATGAAAAGTGGATGGGGTTCTTTTATAAATATCTGCTCTTTGGTTATTTTCCATGAAGAATGGGGCTGAGTTACAGAAGAGCAAAATAAGGACCAGCTGGTACAAATACCATGGGAGGGGTTCAGTCATAGGTAGCTCTATCTGTTCAGTAGGATTGGGTCAGCTATCCCTTTCAGTCTCTGCTTTAATCCCATCACTTATAGAACCAACAGTAATGCTTCTCTTCCTCTAAATCTAAGAGAAGTCCAAGCAGGGGAATAAACATGGCAAATGGAGAATGTTAAAGTTTAAAAGATTTCATCCCCATTTTGCAGCTAAGGAAACTAAGGCTCAGTTCCTTTCATTAATTTAAAATTGGATTCAATTGTGATTTGACCGAAGTCATATAGTTAGTAAGGGATGGAAAAAGATTTAAATTCAGGATTCATGACCCCAAGTCATATATGTTTTTCCTACTCTACCATAAAAACTAAGACTCAGACATAATATGACTTGGCCAAGGTCACATAGTAAGTTACTGGAAGGGCCATGTGTAAAACCAAAGTTTTATGACCCTTAATATTTTTAAGTTAGATTTACACAAAAAAAATTGAGGTGAAGGAGATGGAAGAGAAGGGGAAAGGAGGAGAAAGGAAAGGAATATTACATAAATACCTACCATATTCATTTTCTCACCCACCCTTGTGACCAGTGACACCCATATAAAAGACAATGTCTCAGAGTTCAGGGCATAGAGTAAACTGGCCAGATTAAAAAAAAAAAATCAGCCTTATGACCTTGACCTCATTAGCACCAAATTCCTCACAACCAAGCCAGCTGGTCCCCAGACTCAGAGATGGTTATAACAGAAGGATGAATTTAATTATTTCTAAGTGTCAACATTCATGAAATAGAGCTGAGTCTTGAGGAATAATCTTTACATGAAGTTATTATAAAAAGAACAAGTCTTCCTTTTGATTAACTTCCTTTTATTTCTTAGGATATTCTCAAGGAATATGCCTACCAACTCTCAATCCAGAACCTCCTTAGACTAGGTTCCCAATAGAACATGAACCCATGCATGCAATTTTCCCCTATATGTTAAACAAGATAGATAGCAGGAGTAGGTCAGATCCAGTCTGCTGTCTCACCTGGCCATTTGGAGAGCCAGCTCTGGGGAGAAAAGCCTCTTGGGAAGGTATAATAGGCCCTGAGTTTCAGAAGAACCAGCTGTCCTTAAATTAGACCCCTGGGCTTCCCAGAGAAGAAAATGCCATCACTAACTCATTTCTGGCTTTAGAATAATAATAAGGAGCGTCTGGGGCTGACAAGATACACTCTCAGAATTTCACTGAATAGAATCTGAATCAGATAGACCGTCCCCAGAGATCAGACAGAGGTGTTAGGCTGAAATCACCATGAGAGGCAGGTGAAAACATTTTGCATGTAAACTGAAATCACTTTTCGCCCAAGAGGTTGTGTGGGCTTCACTGAATAAATTAGAAGGAAATAGAAACATTCATGGAAAACAGGTGAACATGGCTCACGAACTGTTCTGCCTGTAGTTTGGGATTTGGTGCCCATAGGTTATGATGTAACTTGTCGACCAGCCTACTCAATGACTTCAGTTTTGAAGCTGGTTTGTAAGATGAGGGTAGGAGAGGTCATCTGACCTTTCTAACCACCTCCTAGAAAGGCAAAGGAGGCGATGAACTCAAGATTCAGAATGAGACATAATTAAATTTTTTTCCCCTAACTATCATCTGGAATATTTAGGGGGGAGTAAGTAGGTATGAGGACCAGACCAATAAGTTCACTGGTATAGGAAACTTCCAGTAAGGAAATTCCCTTTACTAATAATGCACACTAGAACCTCCAAGGCAACTTGCAATCTTAGAGTTACCCAGGACAGGGAGAATCATAGTATAATGAAATAAGCACCGAACTTGGAGTTGGGAGAACTGGGTTTTTCTTTTCTTTCTTCTTATCTTTTTTTTTTTGAGGCAATCAGGTTTAAAGCCTTACCCAGGGTCACACAGCTATTAAAGGCCTGAGGCTGGATTTGAACTCAGATCCTCCTGACTCCAAACCCAGACTGGGCTTTAATCCTGGTTCTGACATACATGAGCTGCCCAAGCTTGGGAAAGTAGCCCTTTACTTCTCTCTGAGCTTCGGTTCCCTGATTCGTAAAATAGCGATTTTCTCTCTAATACCTTATCCGCCTGTTGGCCCTTCTCTGAAGAAAGTGCTTTAAAAACCTTAAGCGCAGAAGGATGAGTTATTATTAGTTCACACCCTACCCTTGGCCCAGATTTATAATAAGTTACCTCATCCCTATAGTGAGCCTCTCTTATTTTCCAGGATCTTAAACAAAAGACCTTAATCCCTATGATGAATGGCATTCGGCAGCACTCACTGTTAGGAAAGCTCTTCTGGTGTCTTTTTCTCCTTGTTCTAACCACAGAGGAAATGGAGAATGGCAGCTTACATAGCAACATTAGAAACTATACACGATGTGTAATATATAATGTTAAATGTATATTATATACTGTCCTTTACATATCACAAAGGGTTTTATTTACAGCCCTAGACTGTTGATTAGGAAAAGGAGATCCAGAGAACTACAGTAATTTGGCCAGGGTACCCCCTGAATAGCCAAAATGCTAAAGAGATATGAGAGAAAGAGTAACATAGAGTTGCCTGGGGCACACAGAGTAGCTACACCCAGGGGCAGTGTCAGAGGCAGGATTTGAACCCAGATTTTCCTGACTCTTAGACTGACTCTTACCCAGATTCCCAGACTGCCTCTACGTGTACATATCATCATCCCCATTTTATAGAGAAGGAAATAGAGGCTCAGTGAACATATTATTATACTCATTTTGTAGAAGAGAAAACCAAGAGTACCTGGGTAAAAATCTGCTGTATTTCAAACTCAGGTCTTATTTCAAGTCCAGGGTTTTCCCCCATTATGCCATTCTGCTCTCAGGAAGCCAGCTTCCAGGCTCTGGGAACGATTGAGTCCTGTTTGATATTTCAGTGGGATGCCCAGGATGGTTGGACCCCCCAGGAAGGCTGGGCTACGATGGGCAATCATTAGAGGACACACCACCACCACCTAACAGGAGCATCATGACAGAATCCCTAACTTGCTGATTTCTAATCTCTCCTGACCTCAGCTACCTTTCCTGGGTGCCTGGAAAGATGAAAGGCTCTTAATGCCGATACTAAACTCGGGCCACCCACTGCCCTGCCCTCTGCAGTTCTTTCTCCAGCTAATTGTTCCATTGTTGTCTGGATCTCTCTGTCTCCTTTTGCATTCTGGTACAGCCTATTCTGATGGCTAAGTGTTTACCTTTGCCAAGCCTGGCTGCTTCTTCCTGAAAAAATAAGCAAGTAGGCCAAGGCACCATGAAGACCACTGGGTCCATGAAAGGAATTTCTTGTCTCCTCTCAAATGTTATTTTTTTAAGTCATGCCCACTCCGCCATGCACCTATGTATGGCAACAGGGCCAACACTTGCTCTAGCTTCTCTTTTTTTTATTTTGGGGAGAAAGGAACCAGACCTGTGATGTCATCAGTATAAGGAACTTCCAATGAGAAAATTCCCTCTACTAATGCGAATCTACACCTGCTGGGCAACCTCAAGTCTTAAAATGTGAATTTCCTGGGGTCATGAGAATCTGAGTGACTCTCCCAGGATCACAAAGCCAATGTATATCAGAGATAAATCTTGAATTCAAATCTACCTTACTCCGAGGTTTGCTTTCTATCTACTGCTCCAGTATGCCTCTCACTCTTATTATTAAGAGTAATAACCTACATATGTATAACAATGGGAAATATAGGTGAGAAAGAGATGATAGATAGATAGATAGATAGATAGATAGATAGATAGATAGATAGATAGATGAGACAGAGATTGAGAGAGAGATGACAGCTGAGTGGGCACAGCACTGGACCTGGAGTCCAAAAGACCTGAATTTAAATCCAGTCTCAGTCACTTACTAGTTGTGTGACCCTGGGTGAGTCACTTAACCCTATTTACCTCAGTTCTTCATCTGTAAAATGAGTTGGAGGAAGAAATAGCAAACTACTCCAGTATCTTTGCCAAGAAAACCTCAGATAGGGTCACAAAGAGTTGGACACAACTGAACAACAACAGCAATAAATGTTTGTGGAATTTTTAGATTGGACAATATAAGCTAACTGACTGAGAAATGGAATGAAATCTTGCCCTAGGTGCCTAGGGAAAAAAACTAACCCTGGATGAGTAACAGCTAGGACAGAAGAGACAAAAATGAAGGAAGGGAGAACCAGTGCTCCAGTGTAGTGTGGCCAAAAGAGGGGGTGGGAGTATCTGTGAACCAAAGACGTTTCCATGCACCTATGTCATTGGGCAACTATGGAGGCCTAGTGGGGCCAAGGTTATGTATGTACTGAAAAAAGCCAGATTGCAGGTGGAGGAAAGGATGAGGTGGCATCTGTGGATGCTTCTAGGTGGTGATCAAGAATACAGAGATGGGTGCAAGAACCAACAGAACCAAGTTGAGCTGGGCCACTCCTTTGATGAGTCAATCATTGAACAATCAGATCAAGTGGCATCGAGTTCATAAACAGGCTCATATGATTTAAGGTTGGAAGTGTTCAAAACCATTCAAGTTACTGTGACTTCAAGGAGTGGGCCTGGAGTGTGACATCATTCACATACTTTTTTGAGAGAAGAAGTTACCTGTACTCAATATCTCTACTTTCCTCAATCCCTCTCAACCCAGCTTCTTTCCCCACCCTTCTATTGAAACTGTTCTCTTACCAGTCACCAATAGCATCCTAATTTACAGGTCCAATGATTTTCCTTTTCAGACTTCCTCTTCATTAACCTCTCCAAAGTATATGACACCACTAACCATGCCTTCTTTCTCTTGGAAATAACAGACACTTGAGACAGCATGATCTAGCAAATAAGAGAACCAGACTCAGGAAGTTCTGAGTTCAAATCTCATCTGAGACACTGATTAGCTATGTGATTTAAGTCACTTAACTTCACTGTCTCAGTTTTCTCATCTGTAAAATGGGGATGATAATGAGAGTACCAACTTCACAGGGCTATTGTGAAGATCAAATGAGAAAATCTAGGTAAAGTGCTCTGGAAACCTTAAAGTGCTACTGAAATGTTAGCTACTGTTATTTAGGTTTCAGAAGAAGTGCATTCCATGGAAGAAATGGTGCTCAGATCCCTCCTAGCCTGTAAGCTCCTTAAAGGCAGAAATGGTGTCTTATTCATCCTTGTAGCTCCTTCTAGCCCTAGGCAGAAGACCCCACATGCAGTAGGGACCCAATCAAAGTTTGGTAGGTATTTTTGAATGAACAATCCCATTCAAATCTGAGAGTCCTGCTGAATGGCAGGCTGGGTCAAAGGTGAATTTGTGGCTTATATGTGCTCCAAAGCTCACACTACTCTGGTGTAAGATTGCCACACTTTGTTCCTCCAAGTGCATTTTTGGCTGACTCTTCTATCTTTGTTTTCCTTCATCATCCCTTGCCTTCTTATGCCACTGAAAGTAGTCCATTCCCCAGAGGTCCCATGTGTGGTTTCTCTAACTGTCCAGGAGTCAGGAGCCAATCCCACTAAAGCTCAGTACCCCAAATGGCACACACCAGGAACCTTGATTTGCTTTTATTCACATGTACCACGTGCCCATTCTCACCATCCAAGTAATTCAATAGTTTCCCCTTCCAGCTAAACACTGGGTAGACTCAAAGCCCTTGAGTTGCCCCCATCAAAATAAAACCTACAATAATAGTAGAAAATCTTTTTTTTTCCAGCTATCAGGGAGTAGCCACCAATCCCCAGATGCCCTCCCCAGCATGAGTACCAGTCTTCAAATCTTGACCTGCACATGAAATCCAGGTTCTCTGCTTTCTCACCCCTCCTCCATGCTTGATCCTGGTACCCAGATCAAAATCCTATAAAAAACCATAAAATCGGACCTATTTCCTTCTTCCATGATTTCCCCCTTATTGTGAATACTTCCCCTCCATCAAGCTTGCTTACTTCATTTTCTCTCTGCTACATCCCTTCTTGTTCTGTTCTGTCTTATGGGACTTCACTTCCTAGCCACTCCAATTTTCTACTGAGAAGCATCAGCCTGGGACTAACAAACAGTCTTGGCAGCCACCCTTACTTCTAAAGCCAAGTCTTAGGGAATTTAGAATGTGAGAGTTTAACCAGGAATCCCATCAGTAAGATCCCCCCTTTCTCTCCACACCAGGGCTCTGATGAGGTGCCTGCTCCAAACTACGTGTCCCCCAGGCGCTTTCCCATGGCAACTTAAGTGGCAAATAAAAGAGACTGCAGCCTCTCTTTGTACTGTATGTTGGGTCAACAAACTTCATTTAAACTACATTAAAGCAGGTCCTCATCTGGAATGTTCACTCCTTTGTCTGCCAAAACATTTCTGTCTTTCAAAGTTCAAAACTCATCAGAAAAAAGAAAACTTAGGTAGAAACATGATATCTCTCTTCAAATGTTTCAAGGGGGTTTGTGTATGTGTGTAGGAAAAAAAAAAAGGTTTAAACTGGTTCTGCTTGGATCCTGAGAGCAGAATTAGGAGAGCTGGGCAAAAGTTGCAGAGAGGCAAATATTAACTTCTTTTTTTCCTTTTTGGAGGGGGGAAGGCTGGGCAATTGGGGTTAAGTGACTTGCCCAAGGTCACACGGCTAGTAATTGTTAAGTGTCTGAGGCTGGATTTGAACTAAGGTCCTCCTGACTCCAGGGCCAGGGCTCTATTAATTTTGCCACCCCCAAATGTTAGCTTGAGGTAAGGAAAAATTCTCTGATGCGAGGAGCTAGCCCAAAGTGGAAGAGACTGCTCAGGAAGCAGTGAGCTCCATTTCACTGGAGGTCTCCAAGCAGAGACAGGATGATCCCTCATCCAGGACAGTATAGAAGGTATTCTTGTTTGGATATCAGTTGGACTCAATGGCTATAAGGCTTCCTTCCAACTCCAGGTTTCTGTGAAGTTCCACCTTCTATCACAGCTTCTCCAACTAGTCCATCCTATAGTGATCTCCCTTTTCTGAACTATAACACTTATTAGTATAAGGAGGAAGAATGTAAACTGGAGTTTTAGGTAGAGGATCTAAGTTCAAATCTGGTCTCCAATTCCTATGTGACTTTGGACACGCTACTTCCTGTCTCTGGGTCTCAGTTTTCTCATCAGCAAAAATCAGTAGGTTGGTTTTTGGAGGACAATTTGGAACTATGCCCAAAGGGTAAACAGCGCATACCCTTTGACCCAGCAATACCACTACTAGGTCTAGGTTCTGAAGAGATCAAAGAAAAAGGAAGAAAATGGACAAAAATATTTGTAGCAGTTCTTTTCATGGTAGCAAATTGGAAACTGCATAGCAATTGAAAAATGGTCGAACACATTATGCTACATGATTGTGATGGAATACTCTAGTGTTGCTATGAGAAATGATGAAGGAGATCATTTCAGAAAAACCTGGGAAGACTTACATGAACTGATGCAAAGTGAAGGGAGCAGAACTTGGAGAACATTGTCCATAGTAAGAGCAATATTGTAATGATGATCAACTGTGAAAGACTTAGCTACTCTGATCAATATAAGTGATCCACAACAATTCTGATGGAACCATGATAAAAATTCTATCCATCTCCAGAGAGAGAACTGATGAACTCTGAGTACATATTGAAGCATATTTTCTTTAACTTTTTTTATTTTCTTTGCTTTTTGTTCCTCTCACAACATGGCTAAAAACATTTTGTATGATTTCATATGTACAATTTCTTCCCTTCTCAATAGAGGTGGTATGGGTGGGGAAAAGAGAATTAGAACTGAAAATAGAAACTTTTTAAAAATGAGATTGGGATACATGGTCTTTAAGGTACCTTCCAAAATATAGCACAAGGAACACTGGATTTGTAATCCAAGGACCCAGGTTCAAACTTGAACTTTGTCACTTACTACTGTACAACCTTGAGCAAATCACTAAATTTCTTAGGATGATAGAATCATAAATTTAGGACAGTAAAGGACCTTAGAAGTTATCTATCTAATCAAACCCCCTCATTTTATAGATGAAGAAACTGAGGCCCAGAGAGGTACTTCCTACTGCTTCCTAGAGGAGGGTCAGAATTTCCTCATTTGTAAAATGGACAGGTAAATGACACCAAAGATTTCAGCTTCCAATCTATCATGCTATAATCTAGAACTTACTTGTATCTAATTATTTGGGGGAGCAACTATTATCTTCTCAATGAGATTTTAAGAAGTATGGCATGGTGAAGAAAGACTATAAACTTTGTACTCAAAGGATCTAGGTTTGAATCTTGGATGTGCCATTTACTATTTCTGTGATCTTGGGCAAGTCTCCTCTGAGTCTCAGTTTCCTCATTTGTAAAATGAGGGAGCTAGTCATTTAGCAAGTATTTATTAAGCAGAAACTATGGTCCAGGCACTGTGCTAAGCACTAAGGATACAAAGAAGGAAAAAAAGTTCCTGATTTCATGGAATGTACATTCCAATGGAGGAGACAACATGTAAATAACTAGATACATACAAGATATATACAGAGCAAATGAAAGTATGAAAGGGGAGGCACCAGCAGCTGGAGGGATTTGAAACAGCCTCCTGAAGAAGAAGGGATTTGAGCTGAGTCAAAAGCTGAGGATTTGAGGTGGAGGTGAGGAAATAGAGCATTCCAGGCATGGACAATAGCCAATTTAAAGGCACAGAGGCAAAAGATGGATTGTCAAGTTGAAGGAATTCCAAGTAATCTAAGGAAGCAGTAAAATGTAGTACATGTTGGGGAAGAAGACATAAGAAGACTAAAGAGGTAGGAAAGGGCCAAGCTATAAAGAGTTTAACATATCAAGCAGAGGCCATTATATTTGATCCTGGAAGGAAGCCAATTGAGCAGGATGGGTGTCATGGTCAATCCTAAGCTAGAAAAATCACCTTGGCAGCTGAGTGGAGGATAGATTGAAGTGGAAAGACTTGGGGCAAGGAGACCAGTTAGAAAACTATGGCAATTGTCAAGGAGATAGGTTATGAGAGTTTGAACTAGAGTTGTAGCTTTATCAGTGGAAAGGTGACATATACAGATTTTATGAAGGTAGGAATAGCTAGATTGGTTAATGGATTAGATATGTAGATTGAGCGCAGGTGAGGAGCCAAGGATGTCATTGAGGTTGTTGGTTGGGTTGAGTGGCAGGAGAGTGGTGCCATTGACAGTAACAGGAAAGTTCTGTTCTGGACATGTTGCATTCAAGATGCCTACAGAACAACCAATTCATGATGCCCAAGAGACATTTGGCAACCACAGCCCTGCAGAGAGAGGAGGGCTATTTTTGGGAATCATCTACATAGAGACAAGAATTGAAGCTATGGGAAGGAGCTGATGAAATCATCAAATAAAGCTGTATAGAGCAGAGATTCTTAACCTGGGTTCTAGGAACGTTTTCTTAAAAATATTTTGATAGCTATATTTCAATATACAGCAATTGGCTTTCTTTGCAATCTTATGTATCTTATACATTTAAAAGCATGATTCTGAGGACTCCATAGGCTTCAACAGGCTTCCAAAGCGGACCTGGACATAAAACATGTAAAGAATCTGTGATATTGATTGAAAAGAGAAGGGGATCCTGGACAGTCTTGGGGGATAATGACAGATAGTGAGTGTGACATGAATTAAAAACCAGCAAAGAAGACTGAAAAGGAACAGATCAGGGAGAACCAGGAAAGGGCAATGTCACAAAAATCTAAAAAAGACCTTTCCAGCTTTATATCTATGATCCCAAATTCCTTGAGAATGAAAACTATATCTCATCCTTCCTTTGTAGTCCCCTTATCACCTTGCACACGCCTAGGTATATGAAGCAATCTATTGATTGTCAGCATTCTTCCAGGTAATAGCTTATGTTGCTACATGATTTTTGAAATGATCATCTGAATAGCTCAGATGAAAGTGAGTACTGGGTAACCTGTATAATCCTGTTACTTTGAGTTGTGTAGACATGGTTGAAGTCACCTCTACATTCACAAGCAGTAATGATTTGAAGACATTTCCCCCAGGGCCTGGGCCTTACTGGCTTCCAATTTCAGGCTGCAGATAGAGCTACATTTGCACAGTGGAGTGTTCCCTCTCTCCCTTCCTTGGGAGGGGAGTGTTGGTCCCCGAGCTGCTTCGAGATTGTATTCACCAATTGACCTGTGAATAAAGCCAGCTGTGTACCTCCTTGTTTCCTGTTAGTCCTATTACAATACCCCATTAACTGTGAGAAGGCACTTCAGCACCAAGGACGACAGCATTGATGACATTGCAGTTTGGAGATGACTTCTGGGGAGTGGATATTGATAGGAAAGAAAAAGCCAAGAAGAGACCAGAGGTGCCCTGTAGCAAGGAGCCCCACAGATCTCAGATTCTAGGCAGAAAAAAGCCTTAAAGCAGGAAAAAGTTACCAGTATACCCTTCCTATGTCCCCCACTAATCCTCCCAGGTATGGGTCCTACCCCTTCCCTACCTGCCAACCTTGGTCCACTAGAATATAACAATAATAGTGATGATGATAACAACACGTACTCTATAGTGCTTCAATATTTTTAAAAATCGTAACGATGTCTCTTTAAATCATCTTCATTTCTGAATATTTCCTTCCGTCGTAACATACTCAGTGAGCCAAATCTGGTATTGCAGGGAATTAAAGAGAAAGATGGGGGGAGGGGGGTAATCCACAAAATGATCCAGTAAACTGATCATGTCTGACAGGATATAGAACATCCCCTTAGTCCTGGGGAGCCATAGAGTTAATTGTGTTGACAGTTTTGTACTATTAGTGCTTAATTTGTGTCTAAAAGGAAATTATAAAACAATACAACGTATAATACAATTTATGATATAATGTGATATGTATATCATGTCATGTAACAATGTAACACAATGCAACATAATGCAACAATATAACATAACGTAATTAATATATAACATATCATGACATAACATAACATAACATGATGTGTGAGTGTGGGTATGAAGGGGTATTCTATTTGCATGTAACCACATAGAAGATACTTCCCTGGGGAGCTCCTGGGAATCCTAGGGGTAGGATGGCTCCATGCCTCCCACCTTCACAAAAGTCTGTGCCATCTTGCATCCAACATCACTTCCCCCAGGTGAATTTCTGCTAGGTAAACATCATAGGTGCAGGCTCAGAGTCTAAGTACATCACACTAAGAATATTACTGCTAAAGTGCTCTCTTTTTTTCGTTCCCCCCTTTCTCTTTCTTTCCTTTCTACTCCTCTCTTTCTTTAAGGAAAGGGAAATTATCCAGGCAGGGAGGAAGGCAGTAATATTAGGAAGAGAAACAGTCCCCCAGGCCTACCCTGATGCCAGGTCCCAAGGGGCTTCACTCTAAACTGACTTTAATAACATCACCCCTTGCCCTATCAACAGATAATAGACTTAAGGAATGTCAGAGTTGGAAAGAGGGTAAGTCTAGTCTGATCCCTTCATTTTACAGAAAAGGAAACTGAGGCTGCGACTTACTTGCCCACAACTGCACAATGAGTTAGTGGCAGGGTCCAGAGTTGTATATATTCATATAGCACTTTAAGTTTTGAAAATGTTGCAAATTTCATCTCATTTGATTCTCAAGCTGCTGCTAGGGAGAAGGGGGATGAAAAGGAATTTACTTTTTAATAAGGCTTCTGGGGAATTAAATGTAGTCAGGAAATGAGAATTTTTTGTCTTTAGAGATAATATAGTCTGGGCCCTTCATTTTACAGATAAGGAAACTGAGGCCCAGTGAGATAGATAAATGCTTACTGAATGTAAAGTAACTTGCTCCAGGTCACACAATGGCTGAACTGAGATCTGAGCCCAGATAATAAGTTTGGAGCTAGAAAGGACCTTAGAGGCTGTATAGAAATAACAATTAGTGATAACAAAGACTAGTACTTATATAAGGGGCAGCTAGATGTTTCAATGGACAGAACAGTGGGTCTGAAGTCAGAAAGATCTAAGTTTAAATCCGATCTCATACCCTTCCTAGCTGTGTGCGACCCTGGGCAAGTCACTTCACCCCTATTTGCCTCAGTTCCTCTTCTGTAAAATGGGGACATGCTGGAGAAGGAGATGGCAAACCACTCCATTATCTTTGCCAAGAAAACCTCACAGACATTTCCATGGGGTCATGTAGAATCAGACACAACTATACAATAATGACAACAAAAATGCTTATGTAGAATTCTAAGATTTCCAAAGTACTTTAAAATTATCGTTTCATTTTATCCTTACAACAACCCTGGGAGGTGGGTGCTATCATTGTCCCCATTTTCTAGATTAGGAAACTGAGGCAGGCAGGCAGAGCTTAAGTGACCAACTCTAGCCCAGGGTCACACAGCTAGTAAGTGCCTGAGGCCAGATTGAAATGCTGCCCTTCCTGTCTCCAGACCCAACACTCTATCCACTGTGACACCTGCTGCCTCATGTTGTCTACTGTAACTCTTCATTTTAGTGATGAATAAGCTAGGCCCAGAGAAGGAAAGTGACCAGTCACACCACTACTCAGAGGAAGAGCTAGAATTTGAATCCAGATCTTCTACCTCTGGATCCAGGGCTCTTTTCACTTTCCACGGCCCCATACTGTCCTCAAGGTGCCAAACAAGTCACTTTGGGGATGAATTCCGGGCTTTGTGACAGGCTAGGAAGGGGCAGTGTCTGGGGGGGTGGCTGGGGGGTACCTGGGGACTGACTGGGGGGTGTCCTAGTGCCCCTCCAAAGGCATCCCACAGAGGCAGCCACCTCCTTCCAAAGTTACCTTGGCACCCTCTGCCACAGGGCCAGGCCCACACCATCTGCAACTCTGCACCCATGGTTTGCTCTTGGCAGCAAACCTCATTTTTCCTCACATAACATGCATGTCACAAGCGTGAAATCCGTCCGTGAGTGTTTGCAGACACCCCAGTTTGCCAAAGCGGCCACATTCACAACCTACCTCTACTCCCGCCCCACAGTGCAAGGCTCTCAGCTGCTCTCTGTGTATGGCAGCAACACCAACCCAGGTGCCCTCTGGGATACTGGCATCTGGAACAGAGGCCAGCCCTGCCACTCTGGGGGCTGTGCACAGGTCCTCAGACAGTCACCACTTGAAGGGAATTTTGTACAAGGAAACAGATGCTCAGGCATGTGACTGACCAGCCCCATAGAATAAGCATCAGCCACCATCAGACAGGATGCCAAATGTAGAGCAAGGCTCAGAAACAAAGCTTCAGGGTTTGAGAAGTCAGTATAAGGCCTCCCCCATTGTCCAGAAGAGACCCCTACAGCCAACAGAGGCTTCCTCACCCCCCCACACACCCACATTTCTCCTATACACCTGATCCCATTGGCCCCTCCAGAGCCTCCTGCTCCACATCTGATTCCCCACAAGGCCTCACTGCCAGCTGATTCTCAATCATTCCTTACCAAGGTCATAGGACCATAGGATAAAGAGTTGAAATGGACTTTAATTTAGTGTAATAGCTATTGCAGAAATATGCAATTCTAAGAACAAACTGCCAGGTAAGCTAATGCTTAATTTAACTTAATTATTTAATCATACTGACTATATTTTGTATATACATAGATCATAGATTTTGAGCAGGCAGCACTTCAGATGCCATCTAGGATGACCCACACATTTCATAAGTGAAGAAACTGAGGTCCAGGGACTTCTCTCTGCTCCAGGGCACACAGGTAATGAGCCTCAGAGGGAGGAGTGGAGCCCAGCCCCACCCCCCACCCCCCCACCCCCGCTCCAGAGCAGCTGCTCTTTTCTGTGCACCACTGCTGCCTCCCAATGAGGCATACCCTCTCCACTATAGAATATAAAGCTTCTATAGGTGAGCATAATTTAATTATATAATTATATTATGTACCCATATAATATATTATATATTTAATTATACAATTATATATTCTATATTTAATTATATAATTAAATCTCAAGCATCAATCACCTGGTACATACAAGGCAATCAGGCAATACTTGTTAGTCGATTGATTGACTAATCCAAAGGAATGAAACTCTAACCGTAAAATTTCAGAGACTGCTACAAACTAATCAGAGCAATGGGCAGCTACAGGCAGACTAACAATCATTGATTCACAGAATCTCAAGGTTGAAAGAGACTGCTCAGTCCAGTCTACATTGGCAGACGTTTCTTCCATGACATCCTTGACAAGTTCTCATACAGACTCTGTTTAAAGGCATCTAGGGATAGGACATTCACTGTCTCCAGAAGTATCCAACTCATTCCACTTTGAGACTGCTCAGATTATTAGGAAATTTGGCCTTAAATTAAGCAAATGTCTACTTTTGTACAACTTTTTTCCCATCCCTTCTGATTTTGTCCTTGTGGGGTAGAGAATAACAAATCGGATTAAGGTTTTGCATGTGAGAACTTCAAATATTTGAACAGAGCTGTTATGGTTGTTCCCCAGGTTCACCACCCTACTGGTCTTATTCCCTCATCAGCATGTCCTGCTTTCTAGGGATGAGATCACAACTTTCTTCTAACTGCCTCCTCACAAGGCTTCTCAGATGGGAAGAAGGACCAGGCATGCCTCTGACCCTAGTCCTTGTGCCTTCCACCTCCTATTGGTGCCACCCTGTCCCCTGATGAAAAGTGGCTGGAAGCCTTCCATAAGCCCCAGAGGACTTGCCCTGCTTCTAAGCAATAACTTCCATCAATGCTAGGACAATGCATCCTCCACCTCCTTCTGCAAGTTTAATTTCCCAACAGGAATGAATGTAGAGATGCTTCAGTGCAAAAAGGAGCAATCTACCCTTTGACCTCAGACCTTCTATTGCCTGCTGTGCCCATCCCTTGGAAAAGGGGGAAGAGACAGTTGGCGGGAAATGGCACTTCTTTCTCCTTAGGTGCTAGTTCAAACTCCATTTCTGCTGTACCCTGCCCTACCCAACCTCTACCTTTCAGAGGGAAGAGGAGTAGTGAATCAGGACCTCCTGTCTAGTCATCTGCCCATGTATCTTCTGTCTCATACCACGCGTGCCTCCAATCTGATCAGTAGCCTCCTTTGGGAAATGAAGTGCTGCTGCCCTCCACTTATTAATGAACATTCTCATGCCTGACCATACCCTTCACGTCCCAGTGATTCAAAACCCCTCTAGGTAACCATCTAAACCGCATTTACCTTACTCCATTTCCCAATTTCTTTCCCATTCCCTCAACCCTCCTAAAACCTAAAATTTCAAACAAACACCTCCCCCAACCCTTCCACTAAGCCCTTGGTAATGCTTTTCCATAGGCACAAACTTTTCTTTATTCTAAATCTTTTCTTCTTCCACTCCTCCCGTCTACTAGGTATTACTGAAATGTGCCCCTCCAGAAAAAGACACAGCCTCCTTGGCCACCCTTTCCAGTCCCAGCTGCACCTTCATTGCCCTCAGCTCACTGGTCGAAGAGGTGGAGTTGGAATAGCTACAACTCCCATTGACATATCTAGGTTTCCCCCCTACCTCTATCATTCAAGAATCTTTCCTCCTTTGAGATTCATCCTATACATATCTACTATCCAACCAAAGTCTTGATAGCTATTGTCTACAGACCTCTAGGTCACTTGCCTTTCTTCCTCAATGAGCTCAATAAACGATTCATAATTTTTCTCTCATCCCCAACTCCTGCCCTCATACTAGGTGATTTCAATATACATGCTGACTGCCTCAGACACCCTAAGCCCTCATTCCTCAGCCTGCTCACTTCTCCTGAGGTGCTCCTCTACCCCACCTCATCCACACACAAAGATAGCTATACCCTTGATCTTTCCATTACCCACAAATGTACCCTCTCCCTTTTCAGAAATTCAGAAATCTCCTTACCCAACCATAATCCATTGTCTTTTCATATCTCCTTTTGCATTTCCTTACAAAACCCTACTCTTTATCCACACCATGACCTCCAATCCCTTGACCCCTCAATTCTCTCCTAGCCTATCTTTCTGGCTTCAACCACTCTCTCCTCCTTTCCTTATCTTGACCCTTTGTTCAACCAATTCAACTCTACATTGTCCTTCTTTCTTGAATCCCTAGACCCATTATCATTTCACCCATTACATACTGTCAAGCCTCAGTCTTGGAATACTTCTACCATTTGTCACCTTCACTCCAACAAAAATGCTGCTGAACAAAGGTGGAGAAAATCATGCAACCATTCTGACTGGGTCCATTACAAATTTATGTTACACAAACTCAGATGGACCCTCACTGCTGTTAGGCAATCACACTATGCTTCATTTATCTAGTCATTATCACTTTCCACATCTGCTCTTCCAAACCTTTTCATGCTTCCTCCAGTGTCCCATGATTCCCCATCTCCTTCCCTCTCAGCTGAGAACCTTGACTCATATTTTGTGGAAAAAATTCAGGCTACTCACCATGAGCTCCTTCTCCCCTCTTCCTCACCTCTTATTGCTCTGATGCCTTCTGCCACTGCCTCCTCCTTCACCCCATCTCACATTATGGTGGTTTCCCCTCCAGTTGCCTAAGTAATCCCATTCCATTCCATCTTTCCTCCAATAGATCACCCCCCTTGTCATTCCCACTCTATTACCTAATTTCAATTTCTCCCTGTTGATTAACTCATTCTCTACTGCCTTACAATCATGCCCATGTCTCCCCATCCTCAAAAAACCCTCACTTAATCCTTCCATGCCTGCTAACTATCATCTTTTTTTTAAGCAATAGGGGTTAAGTAACTTGCTCAAGGTTACACGGCCAGTTATTTCTGGGTGTGGTGCTGAGTATCTGAGCCCAGATTTGATCCAGGTCATCCCAACACTGGAGCCGGTGCTCTTACTCGCTGAGCCACCTGGCCACCCCTTAACTATCATCTTCTATCTCTTCTACCCTTTTTGGTTAAACTCCTTGCAAAGGCCTTCTAAAACAGGTGCCTTCACTTTCTCTTCACTTGCTGTCTTCCTAACCCCCTCCAATCCAGTTCTGACTTTATGATTCCACCAAAACTGCTCTCTCCAAAGCTGTCAAATCCAATGACTTTTTCTCAATCCTCATTCTCCTTGACCTCTTTGTAGCCTTTGACACTCTTGGTCCCTCTCTCTTTCTTGATCCTTTTTTCTAGGTTTTCAGGACAATACTCTCCCCTAGGTCTCCTCCTTGCAATCTGTCTGCTGCTTCTCAGTCTCCTTTGTTGGACCTCTTTGAGATCATATCCTCTAAGCATCTGTGTCCCTTGGGGTTCTATCCTGGGTCCTCTTCTTTCTCTATACTACTTCCCGTAAGGATCTCATCAGCTCCTATGGATTTAATTACCATCTCTAAGTTGATGATTCTCAGAACTACCTATCCTGCCTCAAACTCTCTCCTGACCTCTAGTCTCACATCTCTACTTGCGTTTCAGACATCTCAAACTGGATGGCCAGTAAATAGCAACAAAATCATTCTTTCCTCCCAACCCCATGCCTATTACTTACAGAGCAGCACCATCTTTCCAGGCTTGAAACTAAGGAGACATCTTTCTCTCCTCACTATCTCTAACCTGCCCCTGCCCCTGCCCCATCCCAATATCCATTCTGTCACCAAAGCCTATTGATTTCACCTTTGCAACTTCTCTGGAATAGAGCCTCCTTTTTCCTGACACTGCCCTGGTATAGCCCTCATCACTTCACACCTGGACTATTGCAATAGCCTACTGGTGGATCTGCCTGTCTCAAATCTCTCCCTACTCCAATCCATCCTCCATTCAGTCACTAAAGTGATTCTCCTAAAGTGCAGATCTGACCGTGTCACTCTACTAAATAAACTCCAGTGGCTCCCTATTGCTTCCAGGATCAAATACAAAATCTTCTGCTTGGCATTCAAAGCCCTTTATAACCCAACCTCCTCCTAACTTTCCAGCACCTTAATCCCTACCATCTACTCTTCAGTCCAGTGACAGTGGCCTCCTGACTGTTCCATGAATAAGTCATACTACCTCTCAGCTGCAGACATTTTCTCTGGCTGCCCCCTTGCCCAGAATGCTCTCCCTTCTAACCTCTACCTACTGGCTTCCCTGGCTTCCTTTAAGACTCTACTAAAACCCCATCTTCCACAGAAAGCTTTTCCCAACCCCTCCTAATTTCCAGTTTCTTTACTCTGTTAGTTATTTCCTATTTATCCTGTCTATAGCTTGTATGGATCTATTTGTTTGCTTGTTGTCTCTCCCCCATTAGATTGGGAGCTACTTGAGGGCAAGGACTGACTTCACCTCTTCTTGTAACCCCAGTGTTTAGCACAGTGCTTGATACATAGTAGGTGCTTAATAAATGTTGCTTGATTGATAGAATTATGGGGGATGAAGAAAGGTTTCCTACAGAAGGTAGGAGTTTAGCTGGGACTTGAAGGAAGCCAGAGAAATCAAGAGACAGAGATGAGGAGGCAGAGCATTCCAGGCTTGGGAAGGACACTAAAAATGTCTGGAGTAGGGAGATAGAGTATCTTGTTGAGGAACTTAATAGATGATTGCCGGATAAATGGAAACCTGTATGAATGATCTCTAAAGCCTCTTCCAACTCAGTATGTTATGATTTGGCCATTATTTGTCATCTCCTTGATTCCTCTAAACAAACCCATTGTACAAGAAAACAGAAACTCTTAAAACCCTCCCTTTCATTCACAACAAAGTGATGTGCTGACCCAACCCTCCTAGCACAGACTTCTGATAGTCTTCACTTATGGGGGCTATGAGGATCAGGGAGAGTCAGTTGAACCATTTTATATGCCGATGTTTTAAACTGGTAGTGAAACTATTATTCTTGGTGTTTTCTGGTCTACTGAACTCTAATCTAGCTAATCTCTGACAGATAGGGCTGCCGAGGGTCCCTGGAAAACAATCATCTGCAAACATATTAACCTTGCTGATTACGTTTCTGAGAGTGCAGGCCACCCTGCTGAACAGTTACGGGCGTTTATTTGCAATGTTGATTCCTATTAGATATCATTAGGTACACAATAATTATAATAATTACGTGGAGTGCTTCGGCTACCATGCTAAATAACAACCCCCTTTATTCAGAAGTCATAATTGCTGCATCTAGACTTAAAATGAAAACTAATTAGATGTCAGTTTCTCTCCCCCCTTCCATCCCCCTAAATAAATCTATATCTGAAAGATCACCATGAAAACTGCCCATCCATGATTAATCCAGTTAACCTAAAAACACACACATAACAGTGGGCCTCTCAGAGAGAACAAATACACTTGCATAATTAAGCTGAAACTTGATTATGACTGGAGAGCTTTAAGATTATTGAGAGAGTCAAAAAATGTAGAAGGCTAGCAGCATGAAGTAATGTCTTCAGCAAGGTAGTCCAGGAGACCTAATTCTAGACCCAAAAGGGGACCATTGTATGGTCAAAAGAGTTCTAGCTGGGTTGGGAGTCAGATAGCCTGGCTCTAGATTCCAGATCTGCCCCTTACTATCTGTGTCATTGATCCTCTCTTGGACCCAAAAATGAGTGGGATTTAGAGGACCTTTAAGGTTCCTACCAGCTCTAAGCTATGATCCTATAACTTAATTTTGGTTCTAGCCTTACCATTAACTGTGTGATATGAGCCATGTCACTTCTCCTCTCTGGTCCTCAATTTCCCCATCTCTAAAATAAAAGGGTTTGACAAATGACCTAGTCAGAGAGTCAAGACCCATATACAAAGGGAAAAATAGGTCAAGGCTTAAATATCAAGACAAGACATATAGAAGATGTTCCCAAGGTAGTGAGTGGCAGGGCCCAGTAAGTAGAGAAGAAAATAAATGCTCTGAGTTCAGAGAAAGGAGAGGACATTGAGTCAGAATATTCAGAGAAGATTCCATAGAGAGATAAGAATTGAGCTGGGTCTTGAAGGTCAAGTTTAATATAGATATAAGCAGCTCTCCAGGAAATAGGCTTTGGCTTTTTTTTTTTTAATTCCTCTATGAGTCATCTAACAAAGAGGCAAGATTCTTCAAGAGCTCAGATCCCCTGGAAGTCCAGAGAGCACACCCTTGGCACAGAACAAGCCTTGATATAAACCAGATCCAAACACCTAACTGTTTTCTTTCCCCAGGAGCCAGAGGAAAGAACCTCATCTTTCTCAATCGCTTGCCCCCTTCTGTTTGCAAAGTAATGGGCATTCTATGAGAGGATGCTAAGGCACAGAAACGATGATGACCTTTTGGTGCTGACCTCATCGAGGTCATCCTTGTCTGCCTAAGGGGTAGATCCTCTGCTGGTAGGGATGGGAGAATTAAGAAGGGAGCAGACATGCAGAAGCAGCTGTGATTTCTGCAATGTAAGAAATTCCAAATGTGGGAATTCCTTCCACCAACTCAGATTACCACCCACCACTGGCCTAGTAGATTAGCCCTAGGGAATAGTCTGTGGCACATAGAGGGTAAGGAACTTGCTCAGGGTTTTAGCCCTAATGTGTTATAGGATGAATTAGATCCCAGGACTTAGTGACTCAAAACCTAGCACGCTATCCATTCTACTAAAATGCCTTGACCTAATACCAGTATAACAATAATATTAGATAGTGTCTAGACGTGTTATTCCATTAACATAGGGAACTCTCAAATTAGGAAACTCTCTTTGCCAGTGCAAGTAGGCACACTCTGTACAAGTCATCATCTTAGAGAGTGGCCCCTTGGGCAGTGAGAGGACAAGTGACTTGCCCTGGGTCACACAGTCTATAGGTGTCAGAGGCAGGCAGGGCTTGACCCAAAGGCTTCCTTGTTCTAAGGCCAGCTCTTTATCCAGGGTACCAAGCTGCCTCTTAGAAAAATAATATTATTATGAATAATAACAATAGCATGTCATTTATAGACTGACTTAGAGTGACAAAGCGCTTAATATTCATGAATTTTACTAAAACCTCAAAATACCCTGTGACATAGGTAGAATTAGATTCAAATACTACTAGCTGTTTGATTCCCAGCAAGTTGCTTAATCTTATGTGTCTCAAGTAACTCTCTAGACAGGGGTTCTTAACCTAGGGTCTGTGAAATAGTTTGTTGTGGGATTTTTTTTTAGTTTCTTAATAACTATACTTCTTGTTGTTTTAATTGTATTTCAGTATAGCTCCTTTTGTAATCCTATGTACTTTATTTTGTGCATTTAAAAACATTCTGGGAAGAAAGGGAGGGGAAAGGGAGAGAGGAAAGAGACAAACATTTATTAAGAACCAATAATGAGCCTGGTACTTTACAAATATTAACTCATTTGATACTCACAACAATCCTGTGTGGTAAGTACTATTATTATCCCCATTTTGCACATAAGAAAACAGGTAGAAAGAGGTTAAATGACTTGCCAGGTATCACATAACTAGTATATGTGAGGCAAGATTTGAACTCAGGTCTTCATGGTTCCAGGCCTAGGTGTTCTAGCCATTGAGTCACCTAGCTCCTTCAGAGGCATTATTTGAATCCAGTTCAACTCAATTCAACAAGCATTTCTTGAGCGCCTACTTTGGACCAGGCACTAAGGTCTTTCTTCCTCCCAATAAGCATTCAGCTGCCTGTTCATTTCTTAAGCATCTTATCTTTGTTAGTTTCCTGTTTGTTCTGTGTGCAGGTGCCAGGAAGTATATGGGGGGAGGGGGGGATAGCAAAGGAAAGGGAAGTATAGAGAATGGTTCGGATAGTCACCAGTCCCCACCCCCCACCCCCAACCTAACTAGAGGATTCCCTGCTACTTTGACAGAATCTCTTACCTAAAGGGCTTTGTCTCAGTAGAAATTCAGGAAAAGCAAAATTGTCTTGCATCCCCTCCCCAACCTCTCCAGTTATCACAGGAACACCTAGCACTATGGAGAACCACTGGGAGTGAGGAAGGTGGGGGAGAACTTCCTGACCTGCTACCTCTCCTTGACACGTGCAGGTAGCAAAGGAAGGGTAGTTCAGCCTCTGGATCTCTCTACCAAGCTTTCTTTTTTTTCTCCCAACAACCCTTAAAATAAAAAATCAACTCAACATTTTTTTCCTCCCCCTCTGGCCTATTCCCACCCTGCTCCTTAATGTATGTAATTAATCAGCTCAACCACCTTTTCTAGACCCCTGAGTCATCCTAGGGCATGGTGGATTTGAAAGCAGGCTCACACACACACACACACACACACACACACACACACGCACACACGCACACACGCACACAAGCCAGCCCAGGCCCCTCCATTCTCCTAAGTCTCTTTCTCTCTGTTCACTGGTCCACACTGCCACATAGTGGAGATACTTGCTATACTCCATCCATAGCCCAAGTATCTCTCCAAATGGGCAGTGAGTGACATGAGTGGAAAGACTGCCCCTCACCCCAAGAAAAAAGAGGTGAGGGAGATGGAGGGCAAGGGGAAGAAGATGAAATAATTAAGCTGGAGTTTGTTCATTTCTGTAATAATTAACGGCACGTTCACACTGATGTCGCATCCCTGTTGATGCCTGCCTTTTGATCTAGAATGATGAATGCCTAGTGGTGGTGAATTCAGATTAGCATAATTTCATTACCGAGGGACCCGTGAAAAGGTTCAATTATAGAGCAATCTCATTAATACCAGGGCTTGTTAAACTAATAGAAATAGACAAGCCCAGCAGCTCTGATATGTATACATGTGCTCAGAATGTAATTAATGGAGAAGTTCCTTGTACCTGAGACACACCTGCCTCACTGGGACGAACACCTGGCTCTCCAAAGACCCCAATCCTTAGCTAGAAGGATTCAGGGGATGGTGACTTCAGGATTCTGGGGGATGGACTTCAATTGTCATGAAAATCTCATTAAAGCTGTCCTTCATTGCCTCCTGTCTAAGAACTGGGAAACAGGGCACCTGGGGAAGGGGAAAGAGCTGGAACCAAGAGATCTGAGTTCAAAGAAAGTGAGGTTCACGTGGCAAGTCTATCACTACCTATGAGAATTCAGGCAAGTCCCTTTAACTTCTCCATGCCTCAGTTTCCTCATCCATAAAATGAGAGTTTTGTACTAGATGGTCTGGCACTCTACAGTTCTAGGGAGCATCTTGTTGGGACTTTTCTAATACTTTAGGGATGATTCTAACACCTCTGGAGAGTTCCTCACTCTTTGATTCAGTTTATTCATGCTCTTTGTTCCTGATAAACTCCTACATATATAACAACAGAGTAAAAGAAAGCATCTCCAGTTATCCTGATTCATATCTGGCCACTGGACCCAGATGGCTCTGGAGAAGAAAATGAGGCTGGTGACTTTGCACAGCTCTGCTTCACTTAAATCTGATTCTCCTACATGTCGTGGCATCACTTCCTTGATGTCATTGTCCTCTTCAAGAACAAAGGACAAACAGCAAGCAAAAGAAAGCATCCCATGCCTACCAAGGATCCAGTCAGTTCCTGTCTTATACCTTCCCCTAAGTCCCAAGATGAGAAGGTTCTAGAAAACACGGTATAAATATAATAGAAAGGACCCTGAAGTTGGAGTCAGGAGGATATAGGCTTCAATCTCCTCTCCAGTATCAACCAGCTGTGTGACTCTGAGCTAGTCATTTAATCCTAACTGTGCCTCAGGCTTCCTCATTTGTAAAGTGGGAACACCAAAACTTACACTGTCTGCCCCACAAGTTCTTGGCAGAAACATTTTGAAAGTTACAAAGTGTTATCTAGAGTTAATAATTATCATTTCCTTCATCCATACGAGACGAGTCCCACCGGAGGCAGAAAAATAGACAAGAAGACACTTAAGAGTTCCATTTCCTCCCTCTGTGCCTTTTCCCTGAGTGACCCCCAGCCTGGAATGTCACCGTCCTTCCTCACTTTCACCTCTTAAAACAATTTCCTGCAAGACTCAATTCAAGGGCCATTTTCTACCTAAGGCTTTTCCTGATCTTCCCAGCTGCTAATGACTTCCCTCACCCCCCATCATCCAGTATCTATTTTTGTATATTCATATATGAATATATATACACATACTTATACACATGTCCATCTGTACAGATACCTATATAAATACATATGTGTATATTATATATAATATATTACCTATAAATATGTGTGCATATATATTATTATATATATTCTCCCTCAAGGCAGCCACGTGGTGCAGTGGATATAGGGTTGGGCCTGGAATCAGGAAGATCCGAGTTCAAATCCAACCTTGACATTTACTAGCTGTGTGATACTGGCTAAGTCACTTAACTTCTGTTTGCCTTAGTTTCCTCAACTATAAAAGAAGGATAACAACAGAAGCTATGTCTCAGGGCTACTGTAAGGATCAGATGAGGTGCTATATGTTTTAGGCAGCTAAATAGGACAGTGTCTGGCTCATAATTTGTACATTATAAATGCTTATTGCCTTGCAATAGAATATGAGTTCCTGAAGATCAAAGGCTGATTTTGCTTTTCGCTTTTCACCCCCAGCACCTAACACAATGCCTGGCATATTTGTTATCGTTCCGTCGTGACCCCCTGGACATATCAGTGCTGTCAGTGGGGTTTTCTTGGCAAAGATGCTAGAGTAGTCTGCAGTTTCCTTCTCCAGTAGATTAAGGTGCACAAAAGTTAAATGACTTGCCCCAAGGTCTCATAGCTGGTGAGTGTCTGAAGCCAGATTTAGACTCAGGTCCTCCTGATTCTAGGCCCAGTACTCCATCCACTGAGCCACCTATTTGCCTGCTGCCTGGCACATAGTAGGTTCTTAATAAGTGCTTGCTAATTGACTAATCAAAGGGTCTCACCCCAGTCCTAAATACCTGTCAGAGCACTTGTAAAATGCCCCACGCTTGATGAACGTCCTTCTCTTCCACCCCGGATTCTAATGGGCTGGCAACATTGAGCCCCTACGTTTTTGGTAAGATGGCTGACTGGGTTGTGGTTTTGTCATCATTGCTCAGGCCTTAGGTAAAATGGGTCAAGCTTAGAATTTGCTCTTAACTATCTCCTGCTGAACCTTTGCAAGTACTTCATGTGCCTGACTCTTTTTAGCAGTGGTATTGTGCGCACCCTGGGCTCTGTCATATGAATTTGTTAAGAATATATTGCTGTATTTTTTATCACTTCTGTAATATTTGATTTTTTTCCTGCATTTGTGAGTAAAATAACACAATTCCCAAAATACTTCAAAGTTGGTGAATGACTCACACTGTATATTACTGAACACCATAAAAATATACAGTGACTCAGATAGGCCCAGAAGCTACAGTGCCCCAAAAAAGCCCCATTGTTCTCAATTTTAATATTTTTTAAAAATCATAAGATTTCTGTCTCAAATAGAAGGATCTAATGTCACTGCAATTTATATTACCTATTAAATTGCCTGCTAAGCCCCAAGTATATTTTGGTTCATTCTTGTTTTTTTTCTTTTTCTATATCCCCCCATATTTTCCCTCCCTCTCTCTCTCTCTCTCTCTCTCTCTCTCTCTCTCTCTCTCTCTCTCTCTCTCTCTCTCTCTCTCTCTCTCCAAATGGTGTAATGAAATCTGATAATTTTACACTAAGAGAAAGCCCATTGGTAAGATTCATTTCAATTAGTAGCTGTTGTTACAGCTTATGCTAGAGTATAATGATTCAGAGGGGAATTGGGAAAGAGATAATATTGGAAACTGGGAGGAAGCAACCAAACCACCAGCTGGCTTGTGAGACTATTGTAGCTTCTTGGTAAGAAGAGAGATAATCCTGACTAAGACTGTCCCTTAATCAAGCCCTCATCCCCTCTCCCCTGGACAGTGTATTGCAATAGTTTTAATTCAACTCCACAAACATTGCTAACTGTTTCCTTTCACATCTACCACTACTATGTACCAGGCATTCTGATGGACGTACAAAGTCAGGAATAAAAAGTTCCACCCTGAAGAAGCTTACATTGGATTATGACAAGTGTAGCTTGGACACAGATAAAAAACATAATATAAGCAAGTACAAAGTAATGGGGGAAAGAAGAAAAGTTATACTATTAACTGGGGAGGTCGAGAAAGGGCTCACATTGGAGTTGACTCTTGAGCTAAGCCTTGAAGGAAGCTAGATTCTGAGAGAGGCAGAAGAACCTTGTGGACTCTCAAAGTAGTCTGTGCCCAGTTGCCTGCTGGGAGGTAGAATACTGTTTACAGAGAATGACAGATCAGTTTAGCTAGAACAATAGAATGAATGAATTATATGTAATAAGTCTGAAAAGATAGTTGGAGTCATATAGATAGCTCTTTAAATTCCAAGTTTTAGAGAGAGGATGTGGTGGGTACTTTGTCTTGAAGAATATTAAGAATATCTAATATTGATTTAGTGCTTTAAGGTTTGCAATATAAAGTAGTGGACACTTAGGACCTTCCTTGAGCTGAACTGCCAAGCATTCAAACTCTGTTGGAGAAAGTGCAACTCCACTGGGCTAGCCACATTGTTAGAATGCCAAACATACATTTGTTTCAAAGACTATTTTATGGGGAACTAACACAAGGCACAAGCTCACATGATGGTCAGAAGAAGCGATACAAGGACACTCTCAGGGTCTCTCTGAAGAACTTTCAAATCAATTGTGAGACATGGGAAACAGTGACACAAGCCCTCGCAACATGGCGGGCCCCCATCAAAGAAGGTGCTGTGCCCCATGAGTAAAGCAGTATTGCAGTAGCTCAAAGGAAACATGAGATGTGCAAATTTAGAGACATCTACACTCCAAATGTTCACAGGGATTATTTGTGCCTGACCTCTGGTAGAGGTTTTCAAGCTTGTATTGGAGTGATACCCACAGCTGAACACTTTATACCTTGACCCCAACATCATGATGTTGTCGGTCCTCTTCAAAACCTAAGGACAAACAACAAGCTTTGATCCTCCCAACAGCCCTGTGAAGTCGGTGCTATTATTATCCTCATTTTACAGATGAAACTAAGGCAGAGATTTAATCTCTGCTAGGTGACTTGACCAGGGTCACACAGATATTAAGTGTCCAAGACAGGATTTGAACTCAGGTCTTCCTGATTCCAAGTCCACACTCTGTGTCCCCTAGTTGAATATAAGAAGCTACTAAAGATTCTTTTTCTAATAGAGTTGATAGTCAGATCCATGCTTTAGGAAGATTATTTTCATGCTGTGAGGGGTATGGATTAGAGAGAGGACAGACTAGGGAGAAATGCAGAGAGGTCCTGATTTGTACAAATAAAGAATCCCATGAAATGATCATGTTATTCAAATTTGTACTGCATATTTCCATTGGGCTAGAACCAGTTACTATATTTTACATAATTACAGCTTCAAACTGTGTGAATTTCAATATATACATCCACTTCCCAGCATTCATTATCAGCACTAATAAGGACCTAGTTTAAATCACAAAACACTGAAGTGCACTTTGACAAAGTCTTAAAATGTGATAGAAATACTTAAAGCATGAATGGGCATTTCACATTGACCTCTGCTCTACATAGTCTGAACATCTCTCACTAGGTCCATATCTCCGGGCAAGCCAAGTATAACTTGGGCTCACCCTCTGGTTGTTAATCATCTCCTCCAAGAAGCATTATATTAACTGCAGAAAACTTCTCTTGCTTCCAGTTGGAACTAGCTAAGGAAGTCAGTAATTCCTGAACTTGAGCTCATGTGTATTGTTTCTCCCTACTAGAAGGTGAGGTCCCAGGGGCAACCAGGTGGCACAGTAAGTGCGCTGGCCCTGGCATCGGGAGACCCAGGATTGGCTCCGGCCTCAGATACTTGGCACCCACACAAAATAACTGGCCATGTAACCTTGAACAAGTTACTTAACCCCAATTGCTTAAAAAAAAAAAAAAAAAGGTGAGGTCCCAGGGTGGCAAGGTGGCGCATCGGCCCTGGAGTCAGGAGGACCTGAGTTCAAATCCGGCCTCAGACATTTAACACAAAAACTAGCTGTGTGACCTTGGGCAAGTCACTTAACCCCAATTGCCCTCCAAAAAAAAATGTGAGGTCCTTAAGAGGAGAAACCATCTTACTTTTGTATTTGTACCCTCTAGCACTTAACACAATGTTTTGCACGCAGTGAGAACTTAATAAATGCTTTTTCATTCTATAATTTATTTATTCATCTAGATGAGCTGCCTCAAGTGAAAAAAAAAAATACCATCTACTGGCCAATATTCTAAGACAGATCTCTCTGTCCTTTCAAATATTCTGTTCCTTCCTACCTCAAACAGGAGTCACACAATTCAAAGTTGGGAGTGTGCTCAAAGTCTTTCTTAATTGCAGAGTTTACACTCTCTAGAAGAACTTTTGAGAGACCAGGGTCACCTCAGTTATGTAATGAGGCATCAGAAGAAGAGGGAAATCGCAGCCCCAATGTTTCCAGTCTCCTTACATCTTACTCCTTCCAGTATATTCTGCCATCCAGTAACACCGGTCTCCTCGCCATTGTCCAAACAAGATACTTAATTTCCTGACTCTACTAGGCATTTCCACTGGCTGATCTCCATGCCTGGAATTTTCTCCCTTCTCATCTCTTCCTCCTGGCTTCCCTGGCCTCCCTTAGTTTCAGTTAAAATCCCACCTTTTACAAGAAGCTTTTCTCAATCCCCCTTAATGTCAGTGCTAGTCCTGTTGATAATCTCCAGTTTATCCCCTTGGCTTGTTGTATGTATTCACATCTTATCTCCCCCGTTAGACTGTAAACTCCTCAAGGACAGAGACCATTTCTTTTTGCTTTCTTTGTATCCCTAGCACTTAACACAATGCCTGATACCGGTATGTACTAGGGGATTAATAAATGCTGATTGACTGAATAAATACTTGTTAACTGATTGACTTAGTGTGAGTAAAATAATTCAATGAGGAGGTTGGGCTAAATTGCCTCTGAAATTCCTTCTAACTCTTATATCTGTGAACCTAAGCTATAGCACTGAGTGTGATGTGTTCACCCTGTCAATTCAATTCAATAAATTTTGACTCAGCCCCCATTGTTTGGAGAACACTGTGCTATGGACCAGGAAGGCATAGAGACAAATATGATGTGCTCTAGAGCTGACACTCTCCCAGGAGGCTTGGAGGCTCACCTAGACCACACTTCCTTCTCAATCTACCATCTTACAGATCTCTTCCTAGCAAGGAGGTCAGTGTTACCAGATGACAGAGTACTGGATGGTGAAGAAGGTGTAAGAGGACTGGAAACATTGCTTAGGGGCACCACAGAACCCATCTGGGATGATTCAGCAGTGAGAAGACCCACCATCACCAGGGGTGCCCTTTCTACTTGCTGCTTGACCCTCATAACACTTGGATGATGTGAGTCAAGAATTCTATTCCTTCCATTGACATGGAAGACCACCAGACCTTTCCACCAGCCCTGCCACTACCTCCTAAGATCCTCAGGCCTCCATGCCCTAGCTGTGCCTTACATTCTCATATGATTTACCTGTGTCACCTAAGAGGCCCTGGGTCTTGCCAACAGTCACCTCTGCATGCTTATAACTTCCAGATCTTTCTGTCCACCCAACCACTGAACCCTCTTTTCTGTCTTGTCTCCTCCATTAAAATGTGAGCTCCTTAAGATTTCTCCTTTTGTATCTACAATACTTAGCACATACTAATTGCTTAATAAATGCTTTTTCACTTGTTCATTCATTCAAAATCCAGTCCACAAGTCTATGAAGATCATAAAGTGAGTGCTGCAAAAGACTCGAGGGATTGAGTTCAATTTCTTCATTTTATAGATGGAGAAGTGTGGTGACTTACCCAAGGTCTCTAAGGTCATAAGAAGCAGAGCCTGGATATGAAGCTGATTTTTATAACTTCAAATCCAATTCTCCTGATATTGGGTCATCCTCAACTCCCACATTTAAACCCAGACTCGTTGCATCTTGATACCTGTGCAGAGGGAAGACCTAGAGGTTGATTGTCCCTTCCCTTCAAAGCATGTTCACATCTGTCATCTCACCCACCTTCAGAAATCCCAGTCCCACCAGCAGTGGCAAAAGGGGAACCCTGAAGAATTTTCACAATTATTTTTCTAGGCTGGTCACAAAAGATTTATACTAATATTCCTCAGCTTCAACATCTGAGAAATGGGAATCTGGAAGCCTAGGTTCCTCATCACTCACCATTCTACAAGGTACCTTGGAATCATGGTTTTTCCCAAAAGAAAAAGGGAGGGAGAGAGAAGAAGGAGAAGGAGGAGGAGGAAAAGGAGGGGGAGGAGGAGGAGGAGGAGGAGGAGAAGGAGGGGGGGGAGGGAGAGGAGGGGGAGGGGGGGGGGGAGAAGGAGGGGAAGGAGGGGGAAGAAGGGGAGGCAAAGAAGGAGGAGGGGAATGAGGTGGAAAGGGGAGGAGGGAGAAGGGACAGAGAGAAACAGACACAGAGACAGAGTCTCCTCATATCAGTCAACAGACATTTATTAAGTACTTAGTGTATGCCAGGCATAATGCTAAATGATGAGGATACAAATAAAAGCAAAAACAAAGGAAAAAAAAACATGGTCTGTGACCCCAAGGAGCTCACCTTGTTTTGAAGGAGGCAATACACAGACAGCTACATATATTTAAGACACACACAGTGTAAATGGAAGACAATCTCAGAAGCACTGGATGGTAGGGAGGATGAGGAAGATTGGGGAAGGCCTCTTGTAGAAGAAAGGTGAGATTTTGACTGAGTTTTAAGGAAAGCTAGGGAAACTAAGAGGTGGGAGTTAAGAGGAATAGCATTCCACACATGGGTGTCAGTCAAGGCAAATGCCTGGAGATGAGAGATGAGAGATCTCCTATGTGAAGAAGTATAAGAAGACTAAAGACGAAGGAAGGGTCCAGGTTGGGAAGGACTTTAAAAACCAACCAGCTACATCCCACCCATTCCTGGAAGAACAATAAGAAGCAAAATTTCTGCTGAGAGAGAAAATAGGAAAAAGGGATTTGATTCCTAGGTCTCCTATCATCAGTAAATGCTCCCTTTCTCTTCCCATGTTTTACCACTAATAGACCTGTCTCCTAACCATGATATCTTCTAATGACAAAAAAAAAACAATCTTTTAAGGGGGCAGACTATTAATAAACAAGGAAATGTATCTTTACTTTCCAGGGGACAGAAGTTGAGTGGTTTGGTGACAGGAAGGTAGCATTTGACTAGACATAAAATCGACTAGTGTATAATCAGCTATGTGACCATAGGTTGATCATTTCACCTCTTTGAGCCTCAGTTTCCCCATCTGTAGAGTCAATGAGATGGCACTATGGATAGATTATAGGGCCTGGAGTCAGGAAGATTTGAGTTCCAAATCAGCCTCAGACACTCAAATTTCTGTGAGGCAGTGCACTCAAGCTCTTGGGAGCAGCCTAGGCACTGGGCTCTTCTCTGATTATGTTTCAAATCTAAAAATCACAGAATTTTGGGACTGGAAGAGACAGTAAAATGACTAGAGTGTTGGACTTGGAGTCAGAAAAATGTGAATTCAGATCCCACCTCACACTGACTGTGTGACCCTGGACAAGTCACTTTAACCCTCTAGTCATTTGCAAAAGGAGGAATTTGAACAAGATGGCCTCTAAGGTTTCTTCTGGCTCTAAATCTATAAACCTATGATGTAGCTTCACACTTACTAGCTGTGTGACCAAGAATAAATCATTTTACCTCTAGGCTTGGAGTCAGAAGATATTATTTCAAATTCAGCCTCAGACACTTACTAGTTGTATGACCCTGGGAAAGTCACTTAACCTATATTTGCTTCAGTTTCCTAAATTATAAAATGGAAATAATAATAGCACTCATCTCCCAGGGTTGTTGTGAGGATCAAATGAGATAATATTTGTAAAGAACTTAATGCAGTGCCTGAAACATAGTAGGCACTACATAAATGCTTGTCTCCCCCTCCTCCCAAGAATAAGAATGACAGAATTTGCTCTGTCTTACAGAAACATTGTGATAAAAGTGCTTTGCAAAACCCTTAAAGCGGTTATTGTGGGTAATTATTATTGTTATCTTGCAGTAGAAGAAACCGAAGCCCAAAAACGAGCATTGATTTGTTCAAGGTCACCCAAGGTGAGACTAGAACCCAGGACTCTCTCCTGAATTTTGGGTTCAGTGTTCTTTCCAAACTACAAATTTGTTGGGTGGGAAAGAGGGTGGGAGATGATTTCTATTTGCTCCTTGCCCAGAAAATGGAGCGAGTTCCTGCAAAAAGTGTCCCCTTGATCTGTGATACCTTCCTCTGATCTCCAGGTCTGAAGCAGCCTCCTCCCACCTCCCACTGTCCCGGCTCTCTCTTCCTGTCTGTGGGGAGGGGAGGACTTCCACCCTACTCAGAAAACAGGGAAAACTAGCTTGGCCTCTTACTTCATGGGTAAAAAAAACTCCTGACTAGCCAAGATGATTCCCTATGCCTTTTGAAGAGAGGTTCTGTGAGAGGCTGTGAGCCCAGCCCTGAAAAGGACATCGCCTGACCTGAAGTTGGTCCTCCCTCTTAGCTTCCCAGTCCTACTCCCTCATAGTAGCTAAGGAGGTGCAGGAAATAACAAAGCTAGTGTACAATACAGAAAGCTGGGTGCAGAAGTGCCTTCTCTCTGTCTCTGTCTCTGTCACTTTCTATTTCTCTCTGTCTCTGTCTCTCTCTCTCTGTGTCTCTCTGTCTCTGTCTCTCTCTCTCTCCCCCCCCCGCCTCCTTCTTCTCCCCTCCAGATGCTCATTGCTCTCTCTCTACACACACACACACACACACACACACACACACACACACACACACACAC
>NW_027185754.1:7000687-7017446 GCF_028583685.1 Petaurus breviceps papuanus
CACACACACACACACACACACACACACACACACACACACACACACACGACATCCAAGCTCAGTTCCCATATCATCAGCCATCCACACTTGCCACTTAATCCCTTAACCTCAACATTAACCAAAGTGATGCCAAGAAGGAATATGTTGAAAGGAAAGCCTGATGCTATGGAACATGCCCTGAATTGGAAGTGAGGAGGCCTCAGTTCTGCTCCTGGCTGTTTCACTCCTTGCAGTGTGACATGGGACAAGCATGCTTTCCCCTCTGGGCCTCAATTATCTTCTCTGTCAAAGAAGCAGTTGGACTAGAAGATCTTCAAGCTCCCTTCAATCTCTGATAGTCTCACCATACATGCCTCATCACTAGATACAGAAATAGTAACTCCCAGAGCTGGCCATTGGCCAGTCCCTGCCCAGGCACATACAAGATCTCTCATTCATAAACCTCCCATCTCCTTCAGCTACCCTTGCAGTGTCACAGCTCCAGCATCCAAACATTCCACATCCCTTTTAAAGGTTTGAAACTGGGAGGGTTCACAAGTTATTTATGATTCTAAAAAATACAACTTATCTTAACCTAATGCCCAGTGGTTACTTTGAGCCATTCATTGTCAGCCAGTACTCAAAGTCTGAGAGGAATTAACACTTCTTCCGGGGTTTTATTTATTAAACCCTTTCATTTATTTCTAAATAGGTGTAAACCTCAGCTAAGTACCAGAAACATTTATTAAGCACCAGCCATATACAAATATTATTATCCCCCTTTTGCAGAGGAGGAAATCAAATATAAATCTTAAAGACTATATAAATTATCATCATATCACTATAGCTTATTAAAAATATTATATGCTGTTAATTATATTATATGTTAATATATAATAATTAATTTTAAAATGTTAATTATTTTCATACAGCTTTTGCCTCTCTTTTTAGCTCCTATGCTTAGCACAGTATCTGGCATGTGTACTAAGCACTTAATACATGTTTGTTGTCATTGATGATGAGGAAGAGGAGGGAAATACAAAGCATAAATAAAATACAGCCCCTTGCCCTCAGGGCTCTTTCCTTGCTCCTGTTCCTCAGCCAGACAGATAAGACTGACTAACCAGTGAAAACCTGCCTGGCAGATACACGTAATTCTCTGGGGGCAGTGGGTAGGTAGATATCCCTGTGCTTACTGAGGCCAGAGAGAGGAAAGTTTGATATTGGTTCAATCATTTCCAAGCGGATGACACAGATTTGGAAGCTGCCAGTAGAAATCCCATCATCCCCTCATATCAGTGAGAAAGATCTGAAATTCATTCATTTAACAAATGTTTCCCCTTATTCTAAGAGGGTGATTATGATGCATACACATATTAGTAAAGATCAGAAATAATATCAATATTACTACTAGTGCAATGGGGTGTCCCCATTGATTCAATGTCCCAGATTGCTCCCTGAGACATCTATGTCCACATGTGGATGAAATTGGAGATCTTTGAAATCAGATTATATTCCTATAGTTCCTAAGCATGATTGCTGGAGATCTTTGAAATCAGATTATATTCCTATAGTTCCTAAGCATGATTGCTGTCTGTGTAAACATTCATCTCCACCAAGGTGGAGCATGACCTCCTCCTGAGTTGCTGTGACCAAAATATTCATTATCTAATGGTTGGCCTTCCAGTGATGAGTCTCAAGGAATTGAATGGGACAGGACCTTTGTCCTTCACCTATAGTCTGTCACCAGGCCTTCATGGGAAACCTTTCCAGATTGGTAGTATCTGCCAAAATATGCCCTCATTGATACAGCCTTGAAGAGCCACCTTCACACAGTGAGAAGGAATGGACTAATCTTAGTGCAGAATCATATACAGATGCAACATTTATATGTAAATATATTTGTCTATGCAAATATATTACTCCATTATTACTTGAAGGAAGGAATCTTCTCTTCTTTCATTGTTTTATTGCTATTAGCAAGAGGAAATGGCATAATGAATAAAGGAGAGGCCAGATCTTGGAGTCAGGAGTCAGCCTGCGAGCTAGGTCAAGTCTCTGGTCTCCCAGCATCCAATCACTTCCTTAAGACTGAAGTTGCAAAGGGGCGGCCAGGTGGCTCAGCGAGTAAGAGCACCGGCTCCAGTGTCGGGATGACCTGGGGATCAAATCCAGGCTTAGATACTTAGCACCACACCCAGAAATAACTGGCCGTGTAACCTTGAGCAAGTTACTTAACCCTGATTGCTTTAAAAAATAAAAATTAAAAAAAAAAGACAAGTGTTGCAGATGAGTTGTATGAGTGGAGGTCCCATAATCACATTTGTGGACCCAATGCCACTAGCAACTAGCACAGGGTTCTGTGAATGCTTAGCAAACATTCACATGAATGAATGAAATGAGTGAATGAATGATTGGATGCCATTGAATTAAAGGAGGTATATGATAATAACAACAAACATTTTATTAAGCATTCACTCTGTACTAGACCAGGGAGACACTAAGTTTAGTTAAGACAGTGCCTAATCAAGTAAAAATAAGATGCAACGATCTATGAACTCCAAATGAGTGCTGCAGACAAGGCCCACCAAAGTGGGCAGCCTTTGTGGGTCTAGCTAGAGTGATTGGGAGAAATGGTGGAGATACAGGAGAGGAAATGGAAGTGAACTATATATGGGATTAACACAGGTGCTACTTCTTCCCAAATAGAGTGTAAACTGCTTAAGGGTAAGGACAATTAAGATGTTTGTGTGCCTAGCACCTAGCCTGGCCTTTGCTAATGAGGTGTTTAATAAATATTTACTGAATGAATGAATTTCTGAAATGCCTCTTTGGGGAAAAAGTATTTGTTTTTCTCATTTACAGGAAGGATTCCAATTTGGGCCATCCCTTTGTCAAATAACAAACTAATATCAATGGGTAAATTTCCTTCCTTTCCCTGGCTTTCACTATCCTTCACTAGGATAATTGACCACTGCCTACCATCAGGAATGACACAAAAGAAAATTGTCCATACGTGGGCAGAAAGATGAGAGATCTAATTCCAAGTTCAGGATATGTTGCAAAGCCCAGTTTGCCAGAATGAAGAGTTCTTGGATGGGAGCTGTATGAAAAGAACCTACAAAGGTGGAGGTGAGCCAGACTATGGGGGCCTTCAAAAGCTACAGGATCACAGATCATAGACCCAGATAAAAGGGACCTTTTGAAGTTATCTAATCCAGGAGCATTGTAAGAATCAAATGAGATAATGGTTCAAAGCACTTTGCAAACATTAACTCGCTATGGAAATGCCAGTTATTATTATCATTAGTGTGTAGGCACAGGTGATGACTTCATTTCTTGGGCCATCTACTCCATGGCTGTCCTAGTGAATGTTTCATATCTGACTGGAAAGTGAGCAGTAATGCATGCACACACAATTTTAAGTTTAATCTGCATCATTAAAATTTTCTCCATCACTTTCTTAAATCTAAGTAACCAACAAAATAAGAAATTAAGCCTTGGGGTGGCCAGGAGGAGCAGTGAAGAGAGCCCTGGCCCTGGAGTCAGGAGGACCTGAGTTCAAATCCAGCCTCAGACACTTAACACTTACTAGCCGTGTGACCTTGGGCAAGTCACTTAACCCCAATTGCCCTGCCTTCCTCCCTCCAAAAAAAAATCAAGCCTTGATTTGTAGTAATTGCTGATTTCTGAGGTATAGATGCTCACACTGAAAATTTAATAACTGACTCTCTCAAAAGCCAGTCAGAGCTGACTCCAGCACATCACTGATCTAGTCAAATCTTTCATTTTATAGATAAGGAAGCTAAAGTCTAAAAAGTTATGACTTGTCCAAAGTCACATGGTAAGTGACAGAGCAGGTCCTTTGATTACAGTTCTAAAGTAAATATTACAACAGAAAAACTGAGTATAGGTTTTGAATGGGAAGAGGGGGGAAGAAGGGAAAGAAGAATGTTGGGAAAGGGCCCCAATGAAGAGAGAAGGGTCCTCAAAGGTAGACTCCTCTCACTTCACAGATTTGTCCCAGACTAATACACTCACACAACAATTACAAATAAAACCATAACAACAAACATTTATGAGGGCCTCCTATGTTTGGGGCACCATGTTGGATTCAGGAGGAGATGCAAAATGTAGATAAGACAGTCTTTATCCACCAGAAGTTTAAAATCTGAGGGAAACAAGCACAGATAATGAAAATATTCAACATTACACGACAAAAACATTTGAGACATGAATGCCAAGGTGTTATCAATCAATTTATCAACAAGCAATTGATTATACATTATATATACTATTTGCCAGGCCCTGGGCTAGGTCTGAGCCAGGACATCATTACCAGTTCTCCACTCTCCCTCTATAAAAAGGGATAATGCTGTAGCACTGGGGGAAAAGCAGAGTTCAAAGCTCACTCACACACCTGCAGGAGGTTCAGGCTTATCCCTAAACTCTGGAACTGGCCATATTTATTAGAAACTTTGTTTCTTAACATGGCTCAGATTGTCCACTGTCCTATTCCAAGTTGTGTGTGTGTGTGTGTGTGTGTGTGTTGGGATGATGTACTACTCGCATCCTGCTGGCTTAACCTGTAACCTCACAAAATTACAGAATTGGAGATTTGGAAGGAACTTCAGTGGCTATCTTGCCCAAGTTCCCTCAATAGGAGTCTCCACTGTAACACATCTGACAAACACTTTTCCAACCTCAAAAGTTATCTCTAAGGATGCTTAAAGCCATCCAAGGAAGGCACCACCACCATTTCTCCAGAATGTCCATTCCACTTTTGGACGGCTCTAACTGTCAGGGTGCTTTTCCTGACATCAAAAGGAAATTTATCTCTTTACAACATTTGCCCATTGCTCCTGAGAAAGCTAGGTGGCACAACAGATATAGCACTGGCTCTGTAGTCAGAAGACTTGAGATTAAATCCAGCCTCAGATAAGCTGTGTGACCCTGGATAAGTCATGCAACCTCCATCTGTCTCAGCTTCCTCAACTGTAAAATGGGGATAATAATAGTATCTATCCTATCTCCCAGAGCTGTAGTAAGGATCAAATGAGATTTGTAAAGCACTTAGCACAATGCCTGGCACACAGTAGGCACTTAATAAATGCTTGGGGTTTTTTTCTTTTTTTTCCCCCTAGTTTTACCCTCTATGGCCAAATAGGACAAATCTACATGATGAATGGATAGACAGATGATGATAAGAAGATAGATAGGTGGGTAGATAGGTAGGTGGATAGATGGATGGATGGAAAGATAGATGATAGATAGACAGACAGACAGACAGACAGACAGACAGACATATAGATAGATAGATAGATAGATAGATAGATAGATAGATAGATAGATAGATAGATAGATAGATAGATAGATGATGGACAGACGGATGAGACAGAGCATTCATTAAAATTTATGTCAAATACTTAGCTTTTCAAATACAAGAACACATCAGATACTTAGCTATCATGCCCGCTCCTCTCCCCTACCTTGCACTCCAAGTCTTCTCCAGGCTACTAAGTTCCTTCAGCTGCTTTTAATATATAGTGGACTCAAAGTGCTCTGCCATCCTGACTGCCCTCCTCCAAACCATCTCCAGCAAGGTCCCCCTGAAAGCATGGTCCTCACACCTGAACACTGTCCTCCAAATGAGGTGTGATGAGGGCAGTGGGACCCTCACCCTCCGCCTCCTTTTCCTGGAAGCTCTGCTTCTCACCGCAGCCCAGGATCGCATGAGCTTTCACAAATGCTACATCCTGGTGATGACTCAGACAGCATTTGTAGTCCACTAAAACCCCTAGATTTTTTTCAGAACAAACTCAGTCCTAATTATATGTCTTGTGTTACTGAGGTGGTCAAGAAGTGAGCATCATGGAGTTGAGAATTGTGCAGTTAAAGATACAGTCACCACTTCCTTTACCTGGCATTCAATGCCCTCCATGGTCTGAGCCCAATCTACCTTTCTGACCCGGCCTACTGCTACTACTCTACATAGCCTCTGCTCCAGTCAAGTTGGACTATTTGTTATTAGCTAAACATATTATATGCTTTTTTTCTCTGTGTCCATTTATATAAGCCATCTTCCAAACCTGGAATCTAGAATCCCAACATCTTAGTCTATTGAAATCCTTCCCTCCTTTCTAGGCCCAGCTCCTCAAAGCCTTACCTTCTCCTCTCATTCCTTCAGCTGGAAAAAATAACCCCTCCTTCTTTCACACATTTGTGTCATTCTGTCTGGTCTTCCCTATCAATCAATCAATCAATCATTTAACAAGCATTTATTAAGTCACTATTGTGCGCCAAGCACCGTGTTTGGTGCTAGGAGTACAAAAACAAAAATGAAATCATTCCTCTCCTCAAAGACCTTACACTCTATTGAGGAAAATAGCACATATGTGAGTATATGTCCACATAGACATATAAATATATACCAAATGAATATAAGGTAATGGGGGTGGAAGGATCAGGAAAAGCTTGATGTAAAAAATGATCTCTAAGCATGAGATGGAGAGTTGTAAGCTGAAGTGGGTGAAATCAGTGGGGTGTCTGCACCAATATGGCCTGACTGAACAGAAACAGCAGATTGAAACTCCTGTGTTGATCAGTAGTGTGATGGAACCCATGAGGGACCACTGAACTTCTTGTCTGGTCAAGATCACCAACACACACACACACACACACACACACACACACATATACACACATACACACACACAAGTTCTACATTTTGGTAGGAACAAGGTAGAGATCCTAAGAGGAGAGAGTGAAAAGGGAGTGTATTTCAGATATGAGGGATAGCCAATGAAAAACACAGACAGGAGATAGAATCACAATGTTAGAAACAGTAAGGACATTAGTTTGGCTTGACTGAACCTCCAGAGTGCAGGAAGAGGGTTGTGTATATTATGTTCCGTGTTTCCCCGATAATAAGACCTATCCCGAAAATAAGCCCTCCCCTTACTGTGTAAGATTCCTCTAAAATAAGCCCTCCCCCGAAAATAAGCCCTATTGAGATTGCTACAGTAGTGAAGGTGATCCCCTGCGCTACACACTACATTACAGTACCCTCTGTATGCACTGTCCCCTCCCCTCCCCGTGAAACGCATGCCGCGCTCCGAGCTGCATCCAATCAGAGCTGCAGCAGTGAGCACGTCATCCTGTTCTTCCCCAGTGATTTGCTTATTGAATAAAGGTACATTTTTTTGTTCACATTTACCTGTTTATTAAAATTGCTGTCAATGTTCATTAAAATAAGCCCTCCCCTGAAAATAAGCCCTCTGGTGTTTTTTCTGTCCAAAAAAATTAATAAGACAGTGTCTTATTATCGGGGAAACATGGTATTTTAAGAATGGAAAAGGGGGTGGGAGGGGCAGCAATTCGGGACAGCAGAAAGACCACCAGTCCTGAAGTCAGGAGGACCTGAGTTCAAATCTGGTCTCAGACACTTACTAGCTGTGTGACCCAAGGTAAGTCACTTAACCCTGTTTGGCTCCCAACCAAAGGGGGAAAAAAGTGGGTGAAAGATGAGTTCTGAAGGGTTTTAAATGCCAAAGAGAGGCACATTTGATCCTAAAGTCAATAGGGAAACATTGGGATTTACTGAATAGCTGAATAATGTGTATTGTAATGTGTAAATACCTGAACTTTAGGAAGATTTCTTTGGCAGCTGTCCAGAAGGATAGATTGGAGTGAGAAGATACTTGAGTTAGGGATACCAATTAGGAGGAAATAATTCAATAATCCTCCTTGCAATAATCCAGGCATAAGGAGTTGAGAGCCTGAGTAGGGTTTGGAACCATCTGAATAGAGAGAAGGAGAATGAAAGAAATACTGAGGAGTTCAAAGTGACAAGATAAGACAATGGATTCCATATACAGGGCTGGGATAATGAGGATTTGAAAATAACACCAAAATTCTAAGCCTGGGAAAGTAAAAGGATTATCATTATTTTATGTGTATATATCACAAATACATAATCACAAATAGTGATAGAGATAGAGATCTCTGTGTGTGTACACATATGCACACACACACTATTTGTATATATGTCTTATTCCCCTACTAGACTGGGTCCCCCATGACTGCTAGAACAATTTCACATTCATTGTTGTATTCCCTCCAACTCCTAAAGCTAGAATGGGACATTGTATGTAACACATATGTGACGTGTATTTGTTAAATAAATAAATGAATGAGCAAAGAACACTGTAACAGCAACCACACTGGCATACCCAGGATGGCTGCTAGCATAGGTTCTTAGATCTGCTTTACTAGGAAAGACAGCTGTTTAAGGAGTCAATTATCTTATTTAATTATATTCACTAATTCAGGGAAAGAGTCAACATGCTGAACTTCAGAAAAAATACAAACAGAAAATACAAGCAGAGAAATAAGACCGAGAGACAGGGCTTCTAACTGTCTGAGAAATTAGCACAGATCAACAGACAGATTCAGCTGTCTGATCAAGGCAATACATACATAGTTACCAGAGACAGAAGCACCAACATCTGAGTTTTTCAAAGAGGGGTGGGGAACACTCCTTAACGGCTACCCAAAGTCTCATCTGATCAGAACACTAGAACACTCTTCCAATGAGTGAACCCCAAAGTAAAATGCTAACCTCAGAGTATATATACTCTTTTAAGAACCAGAAGGCATCACAACCCTCTGACTCAGTGCCTAATTAGAAATTAACAAAAGGTGTGAAAGCCTTCCTATAAGCAAGCCTCCCCTAAGCAAGCTTCCCTTAATGGGCTCCATGTGAGGCCTATTAATGGGCAGGGAAGATCTTAAATATCATTAACATTACAAACACTTGGGAAAATCTAAAGGTTCCCCAACTAAAACTATGAATGAAGGTGGAATTTCAGTCACTGAAACAAAATATTTGTTTTCATATCTAGAATGATACATAAGATGAATTAGAGACACTGCTAGAGTATATGTATCATTTCCCTATAAAAGAAAACCCTTCTACCCAAATTGAGGGTTGGAGATGGTTAGGGAAGCTCTCGACAGACCTGGAAGCAAACTTTTTGTTCAATCACTTCTGACTCTGTGGACCATGGGATTTTCCTGGCAAAGACACTGGAGTGCTTTGCCATTTCCTTCTTCAGTGGATTAAGACAAACGGAGGTTAAGTGACTTGCCCAGGGTTAGACAGTTACTTACTGTATCTATGGCCAGGTTTGAACTCTGGTCTTCCTGACTCCAGTCCCAGCTCTCCATCCCCTGAGCCATCTAGCTACCTCCTAAGGAACACACCTTAGAGAACATCCAATCCAACCTCTAAAGTAAAAATATGAATTAGTGGCAGACCAATGACAGCCCAGGTATCTTGACTTCCACACTCTTCCTTCCTACTATACTAAGCAAGTATTGTCAGGTGATTGAAAAATGGCCATCAAAGGGTCAAAAGAGTGACCACTCAGATCCTTGAACCTCTCTCAGGTCACCACAATACTATGTGACACAGTTCCTGTGGGGTACAAGTCAAGGGAGAGGGAGACATCAGCCTGCCCCAAGACCTGGTATCCCCCTATGTTGCCCCCACCTCTTCATCTAACCCGAGGCTCATCTTAGAGTCAGAACCCAGGGGGCATTGACTTAGCACTAGAGGCCTGCCGTCTCACTCTCTGTCTGGGGCGACAAGCTATTGATCTGGCCAGGAATCAAAGCAGCCTGCCATTAGGGCTGTGACATCCAAACAGCCCTCTATCGATTGCCTGAAGCTTCCTTCATATTCATAAAAATCCATCTGCAGCCCTGCCATCCGGATAGGGCCAAAAGCTGGCCTGGGGCCACGCAGGAGCCCTCAGCAGGGCCCCAAACCTTCCCATCCAGCACTCGATCACAAAAGCTGAGAAATCACAGCACAATCCTCATCGCATCCTATGTTTGGGGACAGCCCCACTCTATTGGCGCCAACAATGGATCCTTTCTCCGAGCTGACATATTTTTTGTTTCTAATATATTCTACTCCTTTGTGTCTGTGTATAAATAACAGGCCCAGATGTGCCATTTGCAAAGGTCTTTGACTTGTCACAAGGGGACTGGCCCCACACCCTAAAATGAATTAGTAACTACTGACAGTGTTAACTACCACACAAAGGAGAATGCAACTCGGGTGGCCTTTGTTAATTTCCAAAAGAAAAATAAAGTAACTCTTCTTCGTGGCTGTTCGCTGGGTGGATAATTACACAGTTGCTGGTGGTAGCAGGCCTGGGGGAAGGGGGGTTGATCTACTCACCTCCAATGGCCCCCAGTTGGCTAGGCAGCATTTTGAGAGCATATAGGAGACGAATGAGCCCTGAGCCGTGCCAGTGAAGGTGAGGATATTCTCCTGCTCAAATCAATTGACTAGTTATTGAGTTTCCACTGTATGTTAGGTCCCTTCCAACTCAGACTCAAGCATTTTGTGAAATCTTTCCCTTCCTTCCTTCTCTTATCACAGAATCATCTCCTCCTTTGATTAGTGATTGTCTTCCTGGAACCTCCATTTGGAGAAGTACATGGTCAACCACGCTCACTTCAACCCTGGCTCAGCCTCTGCCTCCCTCCACACTACTTTTCTGCCTAACAGTGCCTTCCCCCAAAGACTTTTCAGCTCCCTTTTATGTTTTTTTTTATTTTATTTTATATTTTTATTTAAATATTTTATATTTCAGCTCCCTATTAGAATGTAAACTCCTGGAGGGCAGGGTCTTTCTTTGTGTTTGTATTTGTATCCCAGAGCTTAGCATAATGCCTGCAACATGTAGTTCAGTTGTTTTCAGTCATATCTGACTCTTCACAACCCCATTTGGGTACAGACCCCACCTAGCACTTCCTAAAGGCTTTCTGACTGACTGACTAATTGGAACCTAGGAGATATTTCATTTATTTAGAGCAGAAAGGGGCTTTAGTTAGGGACCATCCAACTCAACCACCCTATTTTTCAGAAGAAAAGGCCAGGAGATAGAGTTTGTCAAAGGTCAAAGGGGCAGTCAGTCGCAGAGCTGGGATCTGAGAAGTAGAAGATATGACCCATGACCTCCAGGAGTTCAGAATCAAGCTAGGGAGGAAAGATTAACTCAAGTGAAACAGTGAGGAAAGTATCTGAGATCATCTAGAACCAAGGGTCAATGGAATAAATGCTATAGAGGTGAAAAAGAATGGAACAATCTATGGGAGTTGGATTTGTCGAGGGAAGCTTCATGGAGAAGATAGGAAATGTGGTTACAATAGGAAGAGCATTGTGCTGGAAATGAGAAGCCCTGGGTCCCAATCCCAGAGCTGCCACCCACTGGCTGGGTGGCCTTGGACAGGTGACTTCCCATCGCCAATGCTCACCTTCTGCCCCCACCCTCCCAACCTGGGGAATAAACCCTGGGTAGCTGGACCGATCTGACACCCAGCTATGGGACCTTTGGGGTAGGAAATATTTAAGGACCACTCTGGGACTTCAACAGGGAGTTTCTCAGAGCTGTCCACCTTCCCCCATGCCCCACATCCCACACACAATATAGTTAGTACCTTCTCCTAAGTTATTATTGGGGCTGTTTTTGTGCAAGGGTTGTGGAGTATGTTTTTAGTAAAGTAATTGTTTCTTTGAACTCCAAGGCTCTGAGTGGTCCAATGCATTAGATGTGAAAACCCTTCCTGGCACTTAATAATAATAAAAATAACTAATATTTACATAAGGTTTACGATGCAATAGATTTCTACATATATATATATATATATATATGTATATCGTGTGTGTATAGATATATAATGGATAGATAGAGTGCAGGGCCTGGAGTCAGGAAGACCTGAATCATGAAGTGAAGTAGATGCTATTAATATTCCCATTTTGCAGAGAAGGAAACTGAGGCTAAGTGATGAAGTAACTTGCCCCAAGTTGCACAGTTAATAAGTGTGAGTTTACCATTCTATCTACAGCACAACTTAAATATTAATCCTTTGGTTCTAGAACTGTCTAAGAGGAGTTTTATCTGGCTTCTTGTTTCCATTCTACATCTAACCTTAACTCTAATTTCTTTGTGTAAATGCTGCATCTCCCCAATACAACATAAGATCCTTAAGGGCAGGGTAGAGACTGTCGTTCATTGCCCTCAGCTCAGAGCAGAGTGCCAGGCCCTTGGTAGACCCTCAGCAAGTGTTTACTAGAGAGAATTGAAGACTAGCTGCCAAGAGATACCCTAGCCTAGCAGTCAGTATCACATTGCTAGGGAGGCAGTTTCCCAGGGAAGTCAGCCCTACAAGACCTGCAGGAGAAGTTCCTCTCTTCTGGGGACAGGGCATCTATCTAGCTGCTCATGTCTGTGCTCATACACACAGATGCCACAGACACAGAGGGCCAATCGATGGCAACACTTTAGAAGGCCTGTTATGCTATGTTGTGCCTCATAGATTTTGATGATATCAATCATAATTGAGTTAGATATAATCCATCTGATTCTCAGCACGCGGGGGTCAGTGGGGGGCAGCGATGCCTCACTTCACATCAATTACCTCACAGAGGAAAGAGGTAGTAAGCAATTCCCCATGATAGTTTGCAGCTATAAATAATTATACAGTGAGAGCAGTAAAGCCGGCTCTGGGACACAATACCACACCATGAATTTTCATTTACTTAGAATTCAGAAATTGTCCAAGCTGTGTATATGGAACAGGAGACATGGAGAGGATATATTCTGCTGTCATTCAAGGCCTTCAACAGCCTGGCTCTGACCTTCCTAGTCAATCCCCCTCCCCCTGTTGCCCCTAATGCCTTCTGTTTCAGCCAGTTTTGTCTTCTCACTATGGTCTCACTCCCTCTCTCAGAGGATCTGAACAGAATAGAATGCCCAGGTATTTTTGGTGATAGCGATATAGCAGGTGAGGAAATGGAGGTGGGACTGACCAGCACTACTTACTAGACTTTTATAAGTACAAAATTTATTATAAATAATCAACAAGACACATCAAAAGAAAATAAAAGAATTCACGTGTAAGACCACAAGGTATAAATGGTTTCAATTTGTGTTAAAAATATATATTAACTTTAATTGATAAATATTTTTTAAATTTCCTGTTTGTTTTGCTAGGCCCTCTGATCTCTTTTTCTTCAGGATATGTTTCTCTCCAACTTTGCCAAGATACCCACTCATTCTTTTTTTATTTTAATTTCTCATTTTATTTATTTCTCAATTAACAAATATCCACAAATTGTAAAATAGGGTGAGAATTTCCCATGATTTCTGCATGTATGGACAAAATTTACTAGAACACACAAAGTTTTCTCTACTCCCCTTTTGGAAAAGTGAATTAATAAAGAAAATCAGGAGAGAAACACCTGGCTCGTTACCAGGATTCCTGAGTTCAGGTTCTAGCTTTAATAGAAATGATCTCAGCACTGAACTCCATTCAGTGAGGGTCCCTTTGTGTGCCTGGTCAACTTCCATGTGTTATCTGTTCCATGTAAGAATCCCAGTGAGTATCATCAGAGCAGGAGCTTCACAAAGGTATTACCCGTATCTCCTCCCTTTTCTAATTCTTTTCCCGAGGTTGCTCCTTTGGATGACTGCTCCAGTCTTGACTCCTGGCATTGGTCAGCCAAGACTGATCTTTCTGTGTTCTTTTGTTGTCCCAGAAAGGACTCGTTCTGGGGTATTGAAACAGACCAGGACACCATTCACACAATTCTCATCTACTTCATCTCTCCACTAACACAGTGCCAGCAGGCTTTCTTAAGGATGTAGTAACGTGGCTCTACTATTTTCCTACGTGTGTGACTTTAGGCAACTTACTTAACTTACCTGGACCTTTGTTTCCTCATTTGTAAAAGTGAGGGTTTCTAATATCTCTTCAAGCCCTAAATCTTAAAAGTTCTAAACCTTATGATTCTAGGATTGGAGTATCAGTCTAGAGCTAAAAAGAAACTTTGAGGATTAAGTGACTTGACCAAGGTCATTCAGGGACTATCAGAGGTAGATTACCATCACCATTATGATTTCCCACCTCTCATTACAAATTATCAAAGTCTTTTTTTTTAATGTACAGCCTAGAATAGAACCAACAGTTGTTCTCATCCTATCCAATTACTTTACATTGTTTTCCATAAATTCAACAGGCAAAGATGAGGAGGAAGTACATTCTAGGCATGGGGGGAGGGAGGTGTCAGCTCACACAAATGCACAGAGGTGGAAGACGGCAGGATGGTATCAGAAAAGAGTGATCTAGTTTGGCTAGGGCTTGCAAGGAAGTAGAAGAAATGAGACTATAAAAATTAGTTGGAACCAAACCGTGGGAGTTCCTGGATTTCAGGCTAAGGCATTTGTATTTTGTCTTATAGGCAAGTGGGGATCACAGAAAGATTTGGAGGAGGGAAGTGACATGGTCAGACCACTTTTTGACTTTCATTGATGGTCATACAGATTGGATACTTCCAGCATTCTCAACCTAGAGACAGAGAAATATCCCTCCTACTCCCTATTAGATTTTCCCAAAGGAGTGATGGTGGGCCAGCACATCTCTGTTAGGTCTTGCTATGAGAAGAGGTACCACCTATAGCTGGCCAATCCTATTGTTCTTCCCACACAATTTGTATACACCCAAATAGAATCAGGAAATAGAAAGGAAAAAAAACCTCCCAGACATGAAACATTAGAGCAAGTCAGGTCTGACCTGGCAAGGTAATGGGTACCAAGCCCACAGAGGGGTTGGAGGGGAGGGGTAATTCTCTCTCTTTCTCCTCTCCCCAGCCCCGATCACTGGCTTCCTAAGGATGGAGCTTCATAAATTCCAGGCCAGTCTGCTTTCGGGGCCCTGATAGTGGGGTATTAGCTGCTGGAAGTTAATGAGGTCCCGGATTGGAGTACAACCAGATTAAAATGAAAAACGAACCACATTACATTCGGTTTCTACAATTACTATCAGTTGGTTGTAATATAAATATGCAAATTCCCTAAACTTGAACTTTAACATCCTCTGTAGAGACCATTCATCTCTTTAAAGTATTAATTTAAGTTGTAAAAGGGTCCATACATCACGGCATGTCATTTTGAAAACAAATATTAATCAATTTTACCCTCGGAATTGCCACTGCGGAAGTACAACGTCCATTATTTTGGAACAAGGCAGTGGCAAGAAATTTACATATTCATCCTCGGCTTAAAGACTCATATGGTAATACAAGTAGAACATAAGAAATTCCACAGGCTGAAGACCTTATCATCATTGAGGCCCTGGCCAAAGGCATCTTCTGCATTCGCCACGCGCGGCTATGCAGATGAAGCATACACACCTTCCTCCATCCTATCTATATAACCTTGAACGCAGTGACAGCAAGCATGTACTCATAAGTTTTCTCTACCCATCAACTACCAAAGTGCATGAAAAGGCTGTAATCACATCAGGTTTGGGGGAGTAGTGGCTGCTCCCTCCTTAGTCTCTGCCTCTGAGGGTCCCTTGTTTTCAATACATGGCATTAAGTGAGCTTTTCCACTGGAGCTAAAGACAGAGAAGCATTGGGGCAGAGTTACAACCCCCTTGGTCAAGCAGGATTTGGGGGACCCATGAGATTAGAACTATAGTTTTTCCCTGAGTAGCCATGGTAAATAAAGATAAATAAGATAAAGCTTGTAGGGTCAAAAGTTTTATAGGACCTGAGAGAGCATCTAATTCACAGGGTTCCTAACCTTTATTTTTGTCATGAACCCCCTTTGGCAGTCTGATGAAGTCTATGGACCCCTTCTCAGAATAATGTTTTTAAATGCATAACATAAAATGCATAAGATTTCAAAGAAAACAAATTATATTGAAATAGAATTATCAAAATTAGAAGGAAAAAAACTAACTTAAGGATCTCTGATAGTCCAATCCCTTCAACTTTATATGTAAGAAAACTGAGGCTAGCAGGATGGGGTAAAATGGAGAGGGAAGTATTAACTTTGTGATGCTGCCTATCAATAGACATTCCTATGAGACCAACATCATCAGTATAACTTACTATATAAATTGCAGTTCCTTTGTTTCTCAGACTTGGTCGCTTCTGAAGGTAATAACCAAGCTCAGCAGATTTGTGAGAGGGAAAGGAATAGACACCAATCTGTCAGAGACTGTCTAGCCTTCTTTTCCTATTCCTTCCCTCTCCCTCTGCCCCTCATCTGGATCACCAGAAATAAATCCAGGGAAGATGTGCCCACCCCATGCTCAGGGACTCCATACCCACCCCATGGCCCACTTGTGGTTACTTCCTCCAGCCACAGGGAACCACTACCCAGACCCTCTCTGCAATTTACAATCAAATTGTTAAAAAATAATTTCAAGCCTCACACACTCCATGAAGTCTTCTCCAAGCTACCCCTTCCTTAAGGTCACAATGATCTCCTACAACATCCAATCTCTATCACTTAATTGGCACTTATCTTTTCATAGACATCAGTGTTATCTTTTTAGTTTGGTTGTAAATTCATCAAGGGCAGGGACTATGCCATATACTTCTCTCATAGTGCTCACAAAACTTAATCCATACCAGGCACTCAGTAACTCTTGGTTTGGTCAGAGGGGGCAGGCGACAGAAAGATGAGTATCATTGGCCATCCAGTTCTATATGATGCCTGGTCCCTAATCATGACTACATAAATTGCATCTGCCTGATAGAATGTAAGTTGTTTGAGAGCATGATCTGTTTAAATTTTGTCTCTGTATCTCTAGGACCTAGTAAAATGCCTGATGTGAGATAGGAACTGAAACTGTGAATCAGTTAATAAAGGGAACTCCCACATGACCAAACTCCCTCTACAAGTGCAGGTCA
>NW_027185754.1:7017456-7018330 GCF_028583685.1 Petaurus breviceps papuanus
TAACAGATGGAAAGCCTGACATAGCTAATCATAAACTACAGTATACATTTCATAAAACTTCCTAGAAGGTCTAGGGAAGGTTGTAGAAAGGAGTCATACAGTATGAGAAAGTATGGACAGGTTAGATCCAGTGGAGGCAGTGTCCACATCAATGTGAATACAAATAAATCATTGTTTTAAAATCTTATCTCTGCTGGCACCAAGCACAGAGATCTGTATGCAACAGGTGCTTGATAAATGCTGACTAAATTGGATTAGGTTTCTCGCAGGAGGAAGCAGGATTACAAAATTAGCTTTGTCTTTACATTCAAGGTGTATATATACAAGTATATATATACTTGTATATATACAAGATACTCTGATTTAGATTAGCTTGCAGTCAGCACCAAGGTCAGGGCCAGGTGGCTAGCAAGCAGCCAACTGCAAATCTAGTTGGAACATCAAGTGTAGGGTCCATGTAAATGGAACCACAAACAGGGAATTTCACTTTTAACCCCATGGAGTCAGGTATCTTCTAACTATAATTGATTTTAGCAATAGCAATCTGACTGAGGATTTCTGATTGACTCACTTATAGTTTAGCGGTCAAGTGTGGGACATAAAAGGGAGGAAGAGAGAGCCATAGGTAGATAGAAAGTGAGTTTCAAAATAAGAATTTGTAGGATATAAAAGACTGAGACTCTTATCCATGTCTTTTTAGTCATTTGCAATCATAAGGCCCCAGGTTTATCCTTTGGTTTTGAGTCACGCAGGGCTAATTAAGCCAAAACATTTCAGTTTTGCCAACAACCCACCCTACTTTCTCACCATCCTTCTTCCAACATGTGCACACACACACACACACACACACACACACACACACACACACACACAC
>NW_027185754.1:7018340-7043379 GCF_028583685.1 Petaurus breviceps papuanus
CACACACACACACACACACACACACACACACACACACACACACACACATCCTGCAGACACTTCTGGGGAATCTCAGTTACATCCAGAATAGTAGTTTGTTTCATCATTGCTGCCTTCCAAAGGATGAAATAAGGTTTGCAGCACCACTTTCAACATAGTGACTGTGTCCAGCCAGACTGTCCCATGACATGGGGTGATTCCTAACCCCACAGGACTTGGTTTTCTGAGCACAGGATATGAGGCCCTGATTGTTCTAGTTCAGTAATACCAGGACCCCTTGGGAGCTATCCAACTGCAATCCACAGTTGTTCTACTGGGTTTTACTGGGAGGGGAGGGCACTCACATCTCCAAGGAAAAATGCACCCACTGTTTAGCCATGCCACATTAAATATTTTCCAAAAAATCAGGAAAAGGGCTTCAAAGTAGATTATGATTGAGAGAGACAGACAGACAGAGACTCTTAAAATATAAACTTATGTCCTCAAACCAACAGACTGTATTGGTTTACACTGAATCATGGAAAGGGAGGGTAGGCAAAAGCAAGATGATGTATCAACATAGATTAAATTTCATTCCTCACAGCATTATGTAATAAATTTGTGTGTTACCTATGATGTAGTTATCCAATGAGCCACAAGTAATTCTACAAATAAGAGAAGTATGCTAGAAAGTTTAAATAGAAAACAAAGTTCAGATAAAATAATCCCTGTCCTCATGGAGTTTACAGTCTAGTATAAATACACACATATGTGCAAATGTATACACAAATGTAGTTATAAAAATCACACACATATCATGCTCACTGTATAAATCAATTCCCCTCTCTAGGCATGGTTTCACATCTTAAAAATGTAGGTAGGGATGGCCAGGTAGCACAGCGAGTAAGAGCACCGGCTCCAGTGTTGGGATGACCTGGAGATTGAATCCCGGGCTCAGACACTTAGCACCCACCCAGAAACACCTGGCCGTGTAACCTTGAGCAAGTTACTTAACCCCAATTGCTTAGGGGTGGCCAGGTGGCTCAGCGAGTAAGAGCACTGGCTCCAGTGTTGGGATGACCTGGATCAAATCTGGGCTCAGATACTCAGCACCACACCCAGAAATAACTGGCCGTGTAACCTTGAGCAAGTTACTTAACCCCGATTGCTTTAAAAAAATATAGGTAATGTGGCTGAGAAAACAAATATAATCATAGAAGATAGTATATTTCAGATATTTAAGGGATAATTGATATTATAAGACACACACATGTCCATTTACGGTGATCCATCATTGAATTGTTCATACCCTGGTCATTTCCAAACCCCAACACCTGCACTCTGCCCATCCTTTTCTTCCTCAGCCTCATACTCTTCCTCTTCCCATTAGAACTCAGACTCTGTTTGCAAGACCAAGGATTCCTATAGGTAAACTCTTACCTCACCTCTCTCAGAACCAGTCCACGATATATTTCCCAACCAGCTCCAAACCATTTTGCTGTGTGACATCTACACCACCCTCCCCTTTTCAACTCTAGCTCCCTTTTCTATGTTGTCTTCCTTGCTTAGAATCCAAGTTTCTTGAGGATAGGGGCTATATTACTAGCTTATCACAATTCCTGTTGCACACTAAGATCTTGATGAATGCTTTTTGATTCATTCACATGCATACATTAAAGATATTCATTGAATCTGACAATGCCCAGTGTTTCCCGAAGAAAATGGTCAATGGTCAACATAAGCTACCAGAAAACAATGTCTTGTGTGGTGACATCTTGTATGTCTTTAACATTGTGATTTAGTGCTGTGATCCCTGCATAGCTACAGATTGACAACTTACTATCTTAGGAGGGAATACCATTGTCTTGTGTCTGTTTTGCACTGAATATTTAATGTTCACCTCACCTTCACATTGATGTTTGATGTGGTTGAAGACAATCTTTTTTTCTTGCCCCTATATCACCCCCTGCTACACACACACATACAGAAGAGAAACAATAGCACAGGGTAGAGGGAAAAGCACAAGTCAATCCTGGGGTCAAATTTTGGACCTGCTTCTTTTATGATATTTTAGAAAGGCTACTTCCTTCTCAGAATCTCACTTTTCTCCTCTGTAGATTCACTTCCTGCTTTGTACCCTGAAGAAACCACCTTGCTGTGGCTCTGCTCCATTGATTGGTGACTCTCTTCCCCCAACCATTATTTCAGGAAGCACTCCAATCATGCTTTATCCTTGGCAACCTCTGACCCAGCTCACTTTCTAGTCTCTTTCTCCTTCTCCTGGCCAGCTGCCTTTGCAGTCTGGGGAAAATTCCACCCCAAGGCACTGCCTCAACTACCAGCTCTGCTGCTCACTACCTGCATTACACTGGGTAAGTCATTAAATTCTCAGGGTTTTAGTTTCTTCCTTAGTTTTAAACAACAGGGGGTAGGCCATGTGATCTCCCAGGTCCTTTCCATCTCTAAACCCGATGATCCTCCTCTTGCCAGGACATCTGCTTTCAGAGTACCAGATATCATTATTGCTCACATGGATAGAAAGCCCCCATCTAAGCACTTGAAAATAAAGCACCCATATCAATCCACAAATATTAAGTATGCATCAGCTATTTGAAAAGCACCTTAAAAAGTGTTCTTAATCTGGGGTCTGTGGACTTTTAAAAAAATTTATAAATGTATTTCAATATAATTTGTTTTCCTTGTAATCCTGTGATTTATTGTATGCATTTAAAAACATTATTTTAAGAAAGGGTCCATGGACTTCAATCAGACTACCAGTGGGATCCATGACACAGAAAAGGTTAAAAACCCCTGCACTATACTAAGCACTTTGGGTTTTATGGAACAGTTAAAACATGGCCCCTATGCCTGTCTATTATATAGACGAGATTTACATCCAGAAAACAATTAGAGAATACTACTTGGCCTTGTATCCTTCAATCAGCTGACAAACATTTATTAAGCACCTACTAAGTGTCAGGGGATCCAAATACAAGAGTGAAACAGTTCTTGCTTCTCAATCTTACAGCACATTCCACTGGGGAGATACAATATGTACACAGACAAGTAAGTACAGGATTTATTCAAATTAAATGCAAAGTGATTGGTCAAAGTATTAAGAAATGGGGGAATCAGGAAAGACTCTGGATAGAGGTAGTACCTGGCCTGTCTTGAAGAGAATTAGTGGTACCCAAGGCATAGAGGTGGAGGGGGAAAGCAATCCTGGAATGGGGGTGAGTTGGAGGAGGGGGAGCCTGTGCAGACACAAAGGTAGGAAATGGAATATCACATATGGAATAAATAGGTTAGTGTGGCTGAAACATAGAGCATGTCAAGGGGAGGGGAGGGAGAGTGGAGTAAAATGTAATCTCTCTGAAAAGGGAGTCTTGAGTCTTTTAAATCCCAAACAGAGAGGGTTGTGTTTTATTCCAGAGGCAATAGGGAGTCACTGAAGCTTCTTGAATAAAGGACTAACACACTTTCCTCTGTGGGATATCAGTTTAGCAGTTGAGTGGTAGGTGGCTTGTAGAGCAAAGAAGATAAATCAAAAAAGAACCCTGAAGAGACTTTTGGTCCTGGGGAAAGGTGATGATGGTCTGAGCTAGGGTTGTTGTGGTATAAACAGAAAGAAAAGGATAGAAGTGAAGAATGTAGGGGAGATTCAATTTTACAAGATTTGACACCTGATTAGGCCTGAAAGGTGAGTGAAAGTGAAGAGTGGAGGATGGCTCCCAGGCTATGAACCTGGGTGACTATAAGAATAGCCACATCCTTGGGAAATAAGGAAAGTTAGAAATAGGGAAGTCAGAAGAAGGGGTGTTTTTTTTTAGGGGAAAGATAGTGAGTTTAGTTTGGGACATGCTTGGTTTGAGGTACCTATGGAACATAAGTAAAGAAGTCAAGCAGGCAGTTGGACATTTAAAATATTAAATCATGTGACAAAGATAAAAATAGAATACAACAATACCCAGTTCCCAGTTCATATTGAATTAGGCCCTGGCCATCTAGCTATGCTGAGAATCAGGGTAGAATAGGGAAGGGAATACGGGAGTTGGAGTCAGGAGAGACCTAGTTTCAAATCCCATCTATCTCCAACACTTACTGGCTGTGTAACCATGGACAAGTCACTTAATCTTTCTGAGCTTCAGATTCCTGGTTTGTATGATACATTGTATTTGTATTATATTTGTATAATAGAGGATTGTGCTTGTATTGCCAAAGGATTGTTGGAAGGAAAGTGTAAGTTTTTATTATTAATATCTCTTTTTACAGATGAGAAAAACCAAGAGAAGATAAAAGGTTTATGTCCAATGAACCACCATTTTATAAAGCAAAGCCAAGTTTCCTGGTTCCCTTTAGTCACACACACACACACACACACACACACACACACACACACACACAGACAAATACTTAGAAACAACCAGTTTCAAAGGTAAGAAAGAACAAGTCCTTGGTTAACATAGGATCAAGATCCCAGAAAAAATTAAGTAGAAAATAGAATATACAGATTTTATATCAGTATCACCAAACCATCGTGAAATATAACAGTGGCATCTGGCAAACATGTCTACTCATTTTTCAAATGGATTCAGAGGCTTACAGACAGAGAAGGTATAGGCCAATACCTTCCTAACCTATGCCCTTCACCTTAACCCTTCAGTCTCTGCTTGGCTCTCTCCAGTTCATTTCAATCATTTTAAGTGAAAGTCTCGTTTTTAATCTTTTTTCTTTTGGCCCCAAGACAAGAGGGAGAATGAAGTTTGGACTCCAATTCCTATCCCCTTCCTCCTCAGCATAATGCTATTTTCCAGAGATGAATGAGGAGCAGCAAGTAGGAGGGAGGGGTTGGCTTTTATTTTAAACCATGCTGCCTTCTCTTCTTTCCAACTCCTCGACATTTAAGACATTTAACGTATTCCCAATATTAAGGCAAACTAGGCCTATTAGACAATTACCTAAGGGAGTGGGGAAACTCGGCTCTGCACCATAAAGCCAATGAAGTTATGACAGCTCTGACCCAGGAGGAATCAAAGCCGAATAAAATCTGTCGGGGTAGCAGACAAATGATGATAAAGTGATGGCTTTCACCAGCACTCAATGGAAATTGACAAGGTGAACCTCCCCAACTAATGAACAGATCCAACCTTTGCTACCAATGAAATGCACGGCAACTTTCATCTCAATAAGGATCAAAATAAATTTGCTCCCACATTTGAAAATATACAGGCGGGCAGCAGAATGACAGGCTTCACAGACTCGTGCAGGAGGCCCCAGGGGAGTGCAAGGCAGGCAAGCTGCCGCTGCTGACTGGATCCCAGGTGCACCCATTTGTACTGACATAACAATACCTACTCCCCCCCCCCGCCCCCAATTGAATTTCAGATGGCACCTACGTCATAGAGACCCTAATAATACCAAATGCAATTGTCTGGATGACTCCTATTAGATCCGTGCATTTCTGGATTCTTATAGAGTAATATCAGTTACAGAACAATGACAGCGTGACAGACACCACAGTATTGAAGGAACCCGAGCAGGAAAAAACCCCACCACCACCAGCCCACCCAACACAATGGACCAGCTGCACATTAATAAATATGTAATGTTTGATTAAAAATATGGATAGTATTTTTTTTCCTCCCCAAATGCCGACAAGCCCCGAGGCGGAAGATGCGATCTGGCGCTCGGTGACGGCTTTCTTTCTTGCTTGCTTTGAAAATACCAACTCAAATGTTTTCCTGTCCCAGCTGTTTCCCATTGTTCGTGTTTATCAGCTCGAAGGGTGAACAGTGGAATAAAAAATACGCTTGCATTTCAAATGTGCCAGTCAGTCAATCTATTGTTAAAAGAAGAAAGCTTAATTGTCTCTGCTGGCAAACTTCTTTTTGGTGAATGTCCAGTTTTTAAGAAAAGCTATTCAGCTGTGCAATTTGTTTAATACATGCAGAGAAAAGCATATAAAATCACACGTTTTCTGAAAAAAAATAAAAGGGAGACATTTTTAAGAGGGAGTTAGATATATAGATGTTCCTGAACTCATAGACTGGTCACAGCATCCTCAGCCCTCTCTCCTAATCCCCTCCTTTGGAAGGAAGAGGGGACCCTAAGGAGGTCCCCACCCAAACTTCTTAGCTCTGCCAGTGCAAAGAAGGTGTTTACTAGGAATTCTGGCAGCGCCCAGACCAACTCTTCAACAATTGGGACCACAAAGACTTTTCAGCAGAAACTTTCTCCTCATGAAGAATTAAGGCATTCTAAATCTTTGGTTGTCCTTGGTTTCTCTATAGATTACATCAAACCACCTTGTGCTTTCTAGGACTGTTTTCCAGCCAGCAGAACTTCCGGAATTAAGTATGTAGAAGTTAATTCTGGCAAGAAAAAAATTAAACAACCGAAAGATTTTAGACTGAGTTCAATTACTGACAGGTTTGACAGTCTGCTATATATCTATCTGTGACAACTCCTCTGGTGTGATTTTAGGGACCCTGAGAACATGAGCTGTATTTGCCCCTTTCTTTCCTTTACCTGCTGATTCTGAACTAAAATTGCTTTCAAAAACGACAAAGTCCTTCTTTCCAGGACAAGGTGAAAAAAAAATCAGTTTAGAATTTAACCCTATCCCTGAGTGGGGGATCACAAGGATTTATATTCACACTAAGATGTAAATAACTGGTAAGGATTTATGGGCTAGATGGTCACATGCCTATTGTCCAGGGACCGACATAGGCAACTCTCAGTCAACAGTCAACAAGTCATTCAATACAAATTTATTAAGCAATTATTGCATGCCAGGCATAAATGCAAAAACAGCTCCTGCCCTCAAGGAGTTCACATTCTAATGCAAAGCTCATAACCACTGTGGCCTCATGGAGATAGAATTTTGACCACAGCAACATTCAAAGACTTTCTACTAGCCACAGAAGGGTTGAAATCTGAGAGCACAGAAAACTATACACCAAGAAAATCATACTATTAATACTGAAGCATGATTTTTTTTCCTAAAGAACTAATTGGAAGTCATAGAATATTAGGAGTATAAGGGCCCTCTCATTTTAGCAATAATAAAACTGAGACCCAGGCAGAAGTGACATGCCACAAAGTCATACACTGTATTTATTAATAGCAGAGCTAGAGCTATATAACCCATCTCCCCTAACACCCATTTCAGTATTCATATTGAGAAGAGAGCTAGATAAACATTAAAGAGAGAAAAGGGGTGGCCATGAAATTAAGCAAAACACAAAAAGAGGTATTCAAGAACTCTGAAACCTACTCCAGAAATATCCCTGGGACTGGGTCCCATGCATCACTCATGCACACACTTAATACATATACATACATACACACATTTGCACTTACTACAAAGGTAGTGGTATCTTCTAGAACCTGAAGAAAATAAGGCAGACAAGCTCCCAGTATATGGAAAAGACCTTTGGAAAATGAAGATCATTACAAAGAGTGGTCTAGATCCCTCAGATCCAAACCTTTTAAACAGGTTTCCTCAAAACCACACATAACATTGAAGGAAGTGAGTCACATTTGTAAAAGACAACATCTCTCTGTGCAAGCAAGATATCTGTTCTAAAAAAGAAAGTCAGACAACAAGGATGAATGGAGGCATCACAAAGTAATAGGAAGAAGACTGGACTAGGAGGCATGATGTCTGGGTCCTCCTCCTCTCTATGCAATTTAACTCACTTCCTCTGAGTCTCAGTTTCTCCATTTGCAAAATTAAGAAAATGCCTATGCTACCTATTTGAAGGGAGTTTGTGAAGATGTGTAATACCTCTCATTGATGAAAATACTCCCTCTAATGGTTTTCATCATAAACTTCACCTTCTCTCCTTTTTCACCTCGTAGCCGTGCACTCCTGCAAACCTTCCACAGGGAGCTCACCCAGCATGCTGTGGGCATGGCTCTTAGTTTCCTGATATGACATGGTTTCCAGTGGATCAGGCAGGTTTTTCCTCATATATCCATTATCCTAAATACTTCACAGTCCACCTACATCTCTCAGATGACTATTTTTGTACTACATATACTGTACAATTCTTCACTGCTGATATGACACATCCTGGTCACTTCCACCATGTACTTCTCCATTTGAGTGAACTGTGATTTTAATTTGGGGAAGACTTTTTAGTTCCATGACTCATAGCCATACAACCCCACCAGCAAAATGCTGATGTTTAAAAAGATGGGCGTTTATTCCTTGAAGATACATAAAAGCATCATAAAGTTTTACAAAAGCACACTGTCTTCCTCCTATAGGATTCTAGGCTCAGTTAGTTGTCCATAGCATAAGCTTAACTATAGGGCATTCTTCATTTACTTGGTCTTTCCTGTGAGGATAGTTAAGGCAAACTCTTTTTGTGCCATCATGGTTATCACTTAGGAGATTCTGTGATGTTCCAAGAAAATCAGCATAATCAGGTATATGCGAATAGCGTCATTTGAGGACCATCAACATCCACAAGGAATATCACTTCCACTTGGACTCTGCAGTAAACATCCTCTGTGACAACGGCAAGTCATTCATCTCCTTATTTTATGCCTCACTTGACCTTAACAATAAGACAACTATAAAGATAAAAATGAAATAATAGATGAAAATAGGCTCCGAAAAAGTTAAATGTTATTCACATGCTCATATGTGATTTCAACAGAAAAAAACCACAGTCTTAGAGTCATAAGACCTGAATTTAAAACTAGATATGTCACATGTTACCAGATATGTCACATCCCTCAGCCTGAGCTTTCCTAAACTGTAAAGGGGATGCACAATGATACTTGTAATATGCATCTCACAGTTTTTGCAAGTAAAATGCTTTGTAGATCTTAAAGCACAATAGAAATATGATCTTATCCACTGACTCTTTTCCTAATGCCTTCAAGCTTGCCTAAATCTTCCTCATCCTTAAAAAGCCTTCACTTGACCCTACTATACCCTCAAGCTATCATCTTATATCTCTCTTCCCTTTCACAGTTAAACTCCTAGAAAAAATTGTCTATACATAGTGCTTTCACTTTCTTAACTTGTACTTACTTCATAACCCCTAGAAATCTCGCTTCCATCTCCACCACTCAATTAAAACTACCCTAAGGTCACCAATGGTCTCTTTATTCTTAAATCCAATAGCCTCTTCTCAGTCTTCATTTTTCTATACCTCTCTGCTGCATTCAAGACTCTTGACCATCTTTCCTACTGAATATTCTATCCTTCCTGAGTTTTCATGAAATTTCTCTGTTGTATTTTTTCCTACCTATCTGACCAAATTTTCTATATCTCCTTTGCAGGATCATCACCCATGTTCTGCCTTTTCTGGGTAGGTGCACTACAGGGCCCTATCCTGAGCTGCTACAGCTTCTTCTTCTCCTTCTTCTTCTCCTTCTTCTTCTTCTTCTTCTTCTTCTTCTTCTTCTTCTTCTTCTTCTTCTTCTTCTTCTTCTTCTTCTTCTTCTTCTTCTTCTCCTTCTCCTCCTCCTCCTTCTCCCTCTTCCTTTTTTTCTTCTTCCTCCTCCTCCTCTTATTCCTCCTCTCTGTCTCACTTCCACTGTCCCTGTCTCTATTTTCTCTTAGTGATCTCCTAAAGTTTCACCTATAACCAGATGACTGCCAAATCAACGTATTCAGTTCTGATCTCTCACCTCAACTCTAGTTCCAGATCTCCCACTCTTTCCTGGATATTTCCATCTAGATGCCCCATAGGTATCTCAAACTGAACACATCCAAAAAGCAACTCATTATCTTTACTCTGATAAAAGGAATTTTAAAAAGAATTCATTCTCTTTCCTCTGATAAACTCCTCTCAATTTCCCTTTCTGTCAAGGGTACTACCACTCTGACAGTACCCAGATTTTCAGCTTTGGAGTCATTCACCCCATAGCCAATTAGTTACCAAGTCTTGTCAATTCTGCCTCCTCAACATCTCTTACATCCATCTTTTTCTGTCTACTAATTCCACAACTAGCCTAATTCAGACACTCACAACACTTTTCACCTAGACTAATTATTCTCCATGCTTCTAGGCTTTTCTTTCTCCAATCAATCCCCCACATTGCTGTCAAATTGATATTCCTAAATTGCAATGTCATTTGCTCCAGAAGCTTCAGTGAATCTCCATGTCTTTAGGATAAAACACAAACTCCTCTGTTTGGCATTTAAAGCCCTCCACAATCTGACTCCAGTCTGTTTTCTAGGCTTCAATCCCTCTTTGTTCCTGCCAAAGCAGCCTACTTGCTATACCCCATACACACCGTTCCATTCCACATGTACCTTCTCCTAGGCTATCCTTAAATCCAGGAATGCTTCACATTTTTACCTTTATCTCTTGGTATCCCTAACCCCTTGTAAGCTTCAGTTGAAGTATAACTTCCAAAAGTCCTCTCCTAATTCTCCCAGTTCTTAGTGCCCATTACCCCAATCACTTTGTATCTATTTTGTGTGTATATGTATGTATATATATGTGTGTGTACATATATATATATATATATATATATATATATATATATATCCTACATCCCCTTATCTGCAGACATGTTGCATCCTACCACTGCCACCCAGAACACTGTAAAATCCTCAAGGAAAGAGATTTTTTCACTTTTGCATTTGAGTCCCCTGCACTGAGCAGAGTGCCTGGCATATAATAGACACTAGATAGGAAGAAGGATATATAGATAGATTTTAGACAGGCAGAGAGAGAAAGAAAGAGACACAGGCAGATAGGTAGGTAGGTAGGTAGACAGACAGATAGATAATATATAGATAAATAGGTGGGTAAACAAATAATAAAACCAGTATTGATTGATTGACGTATCATTTTTATTTATATTGTCATTATTTTGACTATCTTCCAAAGGGCTGAACTATAAGCAATGGGTGGAAGTTGCAAAGAGCTTTGATATCAGAAAAAAAACTTCCTAGCAATAAGAACTATTCAAAAGGGAAATGGGTTATGTGGCAAGAGCAGGCCCCTTCATTGGAGATCCTCAAGCAGAGGCCGGATGACTACTTGTTTCATATCTTAGAGGGAGGATTCCTTTCAGGTATGAATTGGACCAAAGGGTCACTGAGCCTTCTTTTACTCACAAATTGGGTGATTCTATCTCTAAGTCTGGGAGAGAGAATTTAGTCTCCTTGACCAATGCAGAAGGCCCTGTCAGTCTGAATAGCAGCCACAGAAAGAAGCTCTGTTCCCTTAAGTCAATGCCCTGGCTTTCCTTTCCCCCAAGAGCTCATTTGTTCAGTGCAAAGCTTTCTTCCATCTTTGTCCCAATGGGAGACAAAGAGCCATTGACTTGAGTTGGCTGAATCAGGAAGATTATTGAACCTCTAATCACTTGGTGACTCTGCTTACAAGATAGAAAGTCAATAGGATATGATGTCCCCCAAGTCAAATTAATATAGTACAAGGGGGAAGGGAAGTCATCAGGCTGTCTTCCCTGCCTGTGAGCATTTGGAGAAATATGAAGTGTGGCACAGAGAGATTTTCTTCAACTATTTTCTATTGCCGGAACCCCTGAAATGCTGCAAAAAGCATTGGTGAGCCCCCACACAGAAACCTCTGCTATCTCTTCTCTCATCTCTTCTCCAAGTCAGCTGTCCAGGACTCAGGGTTCTCCACATCCAGCCATCTTCCAATCCAAATCACAGAAGGTTAGATCTAGAAGTGATCTCAAAGACCATTTATATCACTCCTCCTCCCCCAGCCCACTCCTCCCCCCATTTTACAGATAAAGAAACAGGTCCAGGAAATTGAAGTGACAAACTCATACAGTGGGTGAGGGATTAGTCTGGAACTAGAACCCAAAATTCTGGACCCCTAGCCAAGTGCTCTTCCTACTACATCACACTGCCTCTTGGTCGTTTGTTCATACATTTTCTTTCCAGAGAAAGTTCCAAATAAATAAAATATTATTTTTAAAATCAAGGATAAAATGTTTTTGTTAATAAATACAAAGTCATTTTTATTAAGTTTATTTCTCAAAACAATGATGTGATATACACAGTACTTATCCACATTTTATAAAATGTGAAACTGAGATAAAAAAATTGACAATGACTTGCCTAAAGTCATACTAGAATAAAAGACAGATCCAGGACTCAGATTGAGGTCTTCTGACCCTAACTCCAGTGTTCTTTCTACCAAATGACAATGTGTCTTTAGCCTATTTCAGGAAAATGAGAAAAATATTGAGAATTCCATTTCCAAAGTAAAAATTTGCTGAGGGTTAAGGATCACCTGCTTAACTCCTGGGGGGGAGGGGGAGGTGTCAAGACCTATTCATTCCTGGACAAAAATCTCACCACAACATCTTTGACAGACAATTATCCAGCCTCCACCTGCACATTACCAAAAAGGAGCATCGACTATGTCTGCAGCAGCCCAATCCATTGTGTGGAACACAGCCCCACCTCCTCTCACCTGAACTCTCCCAGAAACCTCCTAGTTGGTCTCCTGCCCTGAAGTCTTTCCCCTTTCCAATCCATTCTCTCCACACTAGAAAGAGGCCTTCCCAAAGCACAGGTCTGACTAAATCATGCCCCTGTTCACGAAGCTTCATTGGATCCCTAGAATCAAATATAAATTCCTGTTTGGAATTTAAGGCCTCTCTCAACCTGGTTCCAACCTACCTTTCCAGGTTTATTACACATTATTCCCCTCCTTGCACTTTACAATCCAGCCAAACTGACCTACCTGATGTTCCTTGTGCAGCCCCTTCCATCTCCTGTCATCTTGCCTTTGCACAAGCCATGCCCCATGCCTGGAATGCACTGCCTCCTCACCTCCATATCCCAATATCATTAATTTCCATCAGAGCTCAATTCAAATGCCACTTCCTCCCTGACACCTTTCTAAATCCACACAACTCCCTACCCCAGCTGCTAGTATCTCCCCACCTCACACCAAAGAACCCCCTCATTTTTATTTGTATGCATTTTCTTATATGTATACATGCCCCACCAAACAGAATGTAAAATACCTGAGGGCAGAGACTTTTTAATTTTTTTGTTTTGGTACCCTCTGTGGCTAGCATAATTCTGGGGCCACATATCAGACACTTAATAAATGCTTATTGATTGATTGATTGTTTGATAAATCTGCCTCTCTGCTCTATCCACTCATTACTCCTGGCTCTCCGGAGTAATCCCTCTTCCATTTGACAATGCTTACAATAATTGGAGATAGTCATCATGCCATGTGTCCCTTCAGACACCCTCAAGTTCTCTTCTACAAGCTAAACCTCCCCAGTTCCTTCAATAGCTCCTTACACATCCTTTTTCAGCATTCTCATGATGCTGTTTTTCCTCTCCTGGACACACTCTACCTTAGGATCAAAGTCCTCAACTTAGAGCTGGAAGAGGCCTCAGACACTATCCAATACAAGACCCTAGAAAGACATTGAGATTAAAATTGTATTAAGCGCTTACTATGTGTCAGGCACTATGCTATCACTGGGGATACAATACAAATAATAAGATAGTCTCTGCCCACAAGAAGCATATGTTCTAATGGGGGAGGGAAAGATGACACATAAAAGAAAGGTAAAAAGTGAGGGGTGGAAGGGAAAGGTGGAGAGGGAGGTACCTGCACACTTGAGTTAAGGTGGAGAGGTGGTACAGGGAGCTCTGGGCTTAACCCGGTCAGAAGAGAACATGGTGGCTGTGAGTGCTTCTTCCAATGAAGGTCTGAGCAAGAGCTCACCAGGGCAGGAAGACGCCATGTGGCAGACACTTCATCGCCAGTGTGAGAAGGCCAATGGGGAGGATGTGGAGAGCTGGTCCAGGGAGTCCTGAGGGCCACAGGGGTTAAATTATTTCCCAAGGCTGCACAAAGAGTAAGCAGAAGAGCCGGGATTTGAAGCCAGGCCTCCCAACTCCAAAGTCAGTGTTCTCTTCCCCGCCACCGCACTGCCTCTCACTGTACCACTGAAATATGTTGCCCAGAACCAATTATCTTATACCTCAGATGTGGTCTGAGTGGGACAGAGCATGGAAGGACTTTCACCTTCTTCATTGTGTGCACTATAACTCTCATGTCTAGGCCATGAGTGGGGAACCTGTGGTCCCAAGACCACATGTGACCCTCCAGGTGCCCAAATGGGGCCCTTTGACTGAATCCAAACTTCACAGAACAAATACCCTTAATAAAAGAATTTATTCTGTAAAACTTGGACTCAGTCAAAAGGCTGTACCCAAGGACCTAGAAGGCCACATGTAGCCTCAAGGCTGCAGGTTCTCCACCCTGATCTAGGCTTAGGCTCTTTCATCTTTGTTGACTCACGTGGAATTTGGAGTCCACTAAAGCCCCCAGATCCATTCGTCGTCTGCTCCCCCTCCCAAATCCATTTACTTGGCCCATGTAAGAAGAAGCAAACTTTCCCATAAATGCAGTCTCTTTGGCATCTGATGCCCAAGAATGGGGATGCCCAGGAGGCTTCTGCCAAATTGGATAAAATTCCCTTGCCCCTGAGCCCAGGCAACACATGCTGTCACCGACATAACTGAACGATAATGTGCAGGTTGGGAAGCTGGCTCCTGCCTCCTCAGTGTTTTTCTAGGAACAGACACCTCTCTCCCTCCTCAATGAGCTGAACTGGCTCTGGCCCATCTGATGTTTATCCCCACCTCCCCAATTTCCTGTATTTCCTTTACTACAAATACAGAGGCACAAGAAATAATACTGAGAAGTAAATCCCCTGATGCCAAAGTTGATGTTGGCTCAGACATCCATCTCATAGGTATTATGCAAATTGCATTACATTTAGACATAATGAAAACAAGGCGTCTGGCTCCCAGAAACACAGTTCAGCCCAAGGCAGCAACTGACTCAAATCCCCTCCCCTCTACCCAAGGCCAGGGAGACATACAAACACAGATCTCCCCTGCTCACAGTGGACCCCAGGCTATGCCAAGGTTCTGCTGAAATCCAGCAGAGGGTCCCACTACACTTTACCCCTTCCCACGGATTCCCCTCCTATTTATAGAATCTTTGTTTTTCTCGAATCTGCCCAGGACCAGGTCCACAGTACAACTTTGAAGCATATAGTGGTCTTCTCATTCCAAGACTTTGTCCTATTCTGGCAAGGCCATCTGTCCTGGCCTGGAACCTGATTAAATAAATCCCAACTGTGGTATACGTAGTCAAAGACGGTTTATATTTACAGGTGTGTGTGTGTGTGTGTTTACATTTCAAAAGAGTACTGGAAAAGTTTCAAATTCCTAAAGAATAAATCTCTAATAGTGACCTCTCTGGCACTATAACAGGGTAGTTAGAAAGATTTTCTTTTCTTTTTCAAAGCCAATTTTGGAGGACCAAAGGGTATATATAGGGATTTGGTGGGCTGGAATGTGTGCAGCTGCTCACAAAGTCCCCTGACTTCTGGTTCTTATGACTGCACCCCAGAGTGCCCACAGTGTATTACCCCTTTGGGCTACCCTCCAACTTACACTCAGAGGATGGTACCCAAGGGGGTGACAACACAAGTTTAAGGTATTCAGTGGATCTTTACTTCTAAAACTATAGCTCATGAGCCCCTACCAATGTTTACCTTTTGATAGTCAGTCAGAGAATACAACTAGCTTGAAGAAAATGTCAAAAATTAGTAAAAAAATTACCGAAATGTCAGAGTAAAAAAAAAGTAGTGGCAAATCATCCTGTCCACAAACTAAGCAGCACTTTACCATTAAGTACTTGCAATATCAGTGGGAAGAATATGCCATAGAGTTCACAAGCAGAGAGGTACATGTAGAGGTAACACAAATAAATTACCAAGGCAACTTACACCTTCCAGCCCAGGAACAGCACAAGAACATTACTAGAAGATATCAGGCAGCCCTACAGTGCTGGATGTATAAGCTGCCTCGACTACACTTGCTCTCAATATAAGATGTGTGTGTATGGTCTGTCTAAATATATATAGACATGACTTGTAGGTGGCATTGACAGATACTATCTAAGGTTTAGCCACTATATCAGCCTCTCTAGAAGCCTAGCTGGAAGAGAAGGAGCAGGCAGGATTCAGGACTAGTAGAGTTGGGAGATCTCCACTCTTCAGGAAGTGTATCAATCTAGAATTATATCTATCTGTCACCTCTCAAAAAAAATTCTCTGGTGTAGGGATACACATACAAAAGAGTAAATGAGCTCTTTATCTGAAAGCAAGACAAGATCTCAACTCAAACCAAGAGAGAGAGAAATGATTTCACCCTGCTGAGGTCCAATCTCAACCGTTTCTTGACTGAGCAAACACTGAAGGTAAGGAAACAAAAAAATTTCCCAGACATGTTCATAACTCTGAGGGCTCCAGTCTACCATTCAAAAATTCATGCCTTATTTTCTTCTCTCTCATATAATTACCTTGGTTCTCTCAAAGGGTCATTCCAAGAAACTTAAGTTAAATCCCTTCTGGCAGGTGTACTCATTCTCTCAACTAATCAGCTGTCCTATCTCTTTCCAAGTACATGGTACACAGCTGGGGTTGTCCCGCCTTCATTTCCTTCATTTCACTAGGGTGGGAGCGGCAACCAGCATGCTTATTCAAAGGTAAACATGTTGGTAGGGGCTAATGAACTATAGTTTTAGGAATGTAGATTCACAGAATACGTTCAACCTGAAGTAATCATCCCCAAGGGGGATCCAAGCTGCTATGACAGAGTAACTATGGGGGAGAATCTTCTCTATATTTGAACTCATGTTTGAGGTACTTTGTGAATACATATTCTTAAAATTATAAATTATGAGCCCCTAACTTTGATATGTGTGATATAAGTATATATATATATATATATATATATATTGATATAAGTAATTCTAGGAAAGGCATTTATAAATAACAAAACACCTGATTCATAAACTTCGTCATACCCTTTCATAAATACGCAAAGCATCAATAGGGAAATGCAAAGCATGAACTAAGATCTTTTTGCAAAGAGCATGCATAAAGACAGGGAGATGAGAGCATATTCAAAATGGTATCAGACTGGAGTTAGTTGAAAGAAGAGAGTAGGTTACCCCAGCCAAGGTGCATAGGACAAGATCAGGTGGAGCTAGCAACTTCAGTTGATGAGAGTGAACAGAGTCTGGGCTATAATCTCTTTCTTCCCTTGCTCCCACTCCCTTTACCTGCCTAATCATTTTCCTTTCTATTCCCATCTTACCATGGGATGAATGGTGGGAGTAGGGGATAGAAAGGAAAAAGAAATAAACTCAGGAAAATTATGTTATGGCAGTTTCCTATGAATCATTTCAATGTCTATTTGCATTTTCTTCTACCTAGTAATAAATTTCATCATTAACACTGAATTGTCTAATACTATAAATGTGGGGGGTTGGGATTGAGAAGGGAAGTCAGTCTATGGTCATCTTCTCCCTACTTAAGTACACCCTCTGCTTAGATTTAAAATTGATCTTCCTAAAGCATTAATCTGACCATGTCACTTTCCTATTCAACCAGCATTTGTGGCTCTTGATTGCCTCCAGGATCAAATATAAAATTCTCCATTTGGTTTTTAAAGCCCTCATTATTCTGGCATCTTTCTACCTTTCCAGTTGGCTTACAATTTATACATCTCCCCACCCCAACTTATTCTGTGATCCAGTGACATTGGCTTACTTGCTATTCCTTTCACTAAATACTCCATTTACTAACCTTGGACATGTTCACTTGCTTTTCCCCATGTCAGAACTCTCCACCTCCTAGCTTCCCTGGCATCCTTTGGGTCTTAGCTTAAGTAACACCTTCTGCAAGAAGTCTTATCTGGTTACCTTTAGTGCTGATGCCTTCCTTTTTTGGATTTTCTCAAATTTATCCTGTTTTTAGCTTGTTTGTATAGAGTTTGCATGTTATCTCCCACATTAAAATGTGAGCTCCTTGAAAGGAGAATCTGTGTCTTTGTGTCCCCCTACTGTGTGCCTGGCACATAGTAAGCACTTAATAAAGGCTTATTAACTTACTATGGGAGAAATGGAAGTTTGACCTAATTAGTAAGAGAGAGGAAAGAGGAAGAATTGTATTTCTGGGTAATTTCTGAGTATACTCCATAATATGCCCACTAGACTATCCCTGAACCCAAACAAAAAGAGAACATGAGCGGGAAGTGAGCCTTGGCAGGGGCCATAGTTGGATCCAGGTGGAACTCTTATCTCTGTTGTTGTTGCAAACAAGGCTGCTGTGAGCCTTGTTTCTGTGCTCCTACTAACCCCCTACAAATATCCATTTACTTTTGGTTGGGGGACGGCCAGATCTTCCCACTACCCTTCAGATCTCAGTCCTTTAGTACTTGCTGTTCCACCCATAAGAAGCAAGCTCTGCCTCCTCTCAAGTAGTCAACATAACAAGTGTGGAACAGAGGAAAGAGCCTTCTATTTACAGAGGATGGATGCTGGCTATTGTTGGCTAACTCTGTCACCTTGAACAAGTCACTTAACTTCTCTAAATCTCAGTTTCCTCATCTATAAAATGAGGGGGTTAAATCAGATTAAATCCGGTTAAATCTCTTCCAGTACCAGATCTATGATGCAACTGTGACCAACGTGCCCTTAAGCAAGATCCACAGGGGAAATAGATTAGGACATGTATTGATGATAACCTATGTGCAGAACCTGGCTTTGTCTATCTGCCAATGGGCCAGCATATGTGCAGACCAAGGGACAGAATCTCTCCCAGAAGCAAAGAAAGATCTGATTCAAAGTCTCCAAAAATCATTTTTTAAAAAATAAATGTGGGTGGCTAGGTGGCACAGTGAGTAAAGCGCTGGCCCCAGAGTTGGGAGGACCTGAGATCGGCTCCCACCTCAGACATTTAACACCCACACAAAAAAACTAGCCGTGTAACCTTGGGCAAGTTACTTAACCCCAATTGCCTTCCAAAAGGCAAATAAATAAATAAAATAAAAAATAAATGTGAGTTTAAAGGAGTTAATAGCTCTCATAAATGTTTGTTCACTTCTCACTTTCTCCCCCCCTTTGTTGTTAATACAATTAAAGTTTGTGAAATTTATTTTTAGTCCTGAATGACTCTTCCCTCCCTCTCTCTGCATCTTTCTGTATTTGCACCAAATCCATCTGCCCATCTACTGTTGACCATGACCTCCAGTCACAGAAGTGTCACCAAATACCTGTAACCTACTCTTTACATTATGCAGCTTCAAAGATCCTCAGAGGCCCCATAGCCCAGACTTCTGCATCTAAGACAATACCCACAATTAGTCACAGACAGGTGGCTAATATGCCAATTTTTTTGCACTGGGCATAATGTAGACCCTATCAAGGATGGTGTGGTAGGTTTCTTTTTCTCCCAGAAGAAAAAAACCCCTCTTCTCACATCTCAAAACCCCTACTTCTTGGGTCTCTCCCCATGGGGAAAATGAAAAATAAAATAATGATTTCCTTAAACATCTGCTACATCTTTGTCTTTCCTGATTGTATTTAGGATCCTACACACAATTTCCACAGAGATAGAGTCCCTTCTTTCAAGAAGCCCACCAAAAAAGGAAGTGTAGACACAAAAAAAAATACAGTTAATGAAATGTAAGCAAACATAGCTACATCTCTGGTGTCTGGCTCTGGTGGCAGAAAAGTCTTATAGATTCGTCTGAGTACACTCACAAACAGTGTCCAGTGGGACAGCGAAAAAGAATATCCCAGGGAAAAGAGCTGCTACCAGACAGAGAGAACAAGGAGGGAAGGCTTGGCCTGTAGGTTCCTGGAAGCTACAGGCATGTCCTCTGCTGGAGCTGAGGCCAAAAGTTAGTCCTGCTGAAAAACCAAAGTTCTTCTCTAGTCACTCCTCTGGGGCAATGGCACTCAAGCCTCATATCTTAAGTCTTTCATCATCAATTTGATGAAAGACTCATTAAGGAGAGAAACATCTCCCTCTTTTTATCACCCCAGAGTGGACTACTCAAGGCGTACAGTCAGTATTTGGTGGGGCCCTCGCTCAAATTTCAATAGCTTATGTGGGCTCGGGAATAAGTGATTCCAAATCAGTTGCTAAGTATCAAAAGGAAGGAAAATACAGTGGAACCAGCACCATATATGGCACTAGAATATCTAGCTACAAATCCTGGCTCTGAGACATACTGTCTGTATGACCTTGGGAGGGTAATTTCCCCACTCTGCTTCTTCTATGAAATGATGGGGGTAGACAAGATAACCTGTAAAATTCTAGCTTAAATTCCTATGACACTGTAATATCTCAATAGAAAAATAAGAAGAGTTCTTAGCTTTCCCTTTGGGGATCAAGTGGATCCCCAGAGATAAGATGCTTTATAGCATCACATGGGTATTATTTGGGGGTTCACGGGTTTCTCCAAAAATTTCAGCTGAACTTTTGTAGAAAGACATGATGAGGGGCCTATTGAATCAGAGACTCAAAAAGGGCCACTGAGCAGATGGAGCTAAATAGTTGTTCTTCTGTTTCCCAGAATGATGCAAAAATAGAAAGAAAGGAGTTCCTGAATAGGAGGATTTGCCCATTTTAGTATTTACTTGTCAGTATTACTAATAGTAGTGCTATAATTATTATTTTCAGCAGCCACATGGTTAGGCACTGTGGTGTAATGGCTAGAGAGTTGGCCTTGCAGTTAGGAAGAGCTAGCTTCTCATCTCTTTCTAACTTACCCTGGCAGGTGACCCTTGGGTAAGTCACTTAAACTTTCAGCACTCTAGGTAGCTCTTACAAAAAAAGAAGAAAGCTTTTTCTATAAAATATAACTTTATCTAAATTGGGTGATTTATTTAATTACATTTGAACTGTACTAAACATAGATACAGTGAGTAGTAAGATTTAAGGAACTGTAACAAACTGTCTTCTTAAATAAATCCCATAAATATAATAAATAAATAAAATAAAAAGACCCCACAGAAGATATTTATGTAGCACCTGAAAATTTCTAGAGCACCTTTTCTACTGAATAACCCTGGGTGTAGATAGTACAAGTGATTTCTATAGTTACTTTACATATGAATAAAAATGAGGTCAGAGAGGTTAAGTGAATCACAGTCATAGAGCCAGTAAGTGATAGAGAAAGAATTTGAAACAAGGTCTCATGATTCCAAGTCCAATGAGCTTGCCACTGCCTCTCCAGGCAAGGGAAGGAATGAAATCTCCTTCCCTTTATTTTATTTTATTGCTTTTTGGAGGGGGGAAGGCAGGGCAATTGGGGTTAAGTGACTTGCCTAAGGTCACAAGGCTAGTAAGTGTTAAGTGTCTGAGGTCAAATTTGAACTCAGGTCCTCCTAACTCCAGGACCAGTGTTCTATTCACTTCACCCCCTAGGCTCCCCTCCTTCCCTTTATTCTTTAGAAATATAAGCTCATTGAGGGTTAGGGACTGTTGTAGTTTTGTCTTTGTATCACCTACACTCAACAATCTTTGAACATAGCAGGTGTTTTAAAAATGTTTATTGTATTGATCTATTATTGCTAAGAAAATGCTGCTTAGAGGCAATTGGCCCTAGAGTCAGGAGGACTTGAGTTCAAATTCAGCCTCAGACCCTTGATACTTAACTAGCAGTATGACCTTGGGCAAGTCACTTAACCCCAATTGCCCTGCCTTCCCCCCTCCGGAAGGAAGGAAGGAAGGAAGGAAGGAAGGAAGGAAGGAAGGAAGGAAGGAAGGAAGGAAGGAAGGAAGGAAGGAAGGAAAATGCTGTTTAGCTGAGCAGGGTTAGAGGACTAAGCTAGCTGGTCCTGAGGAAGCTACCTCATTCCAGAAAATGAATTGCAAGCCCTGAACTTCAATAACAGCAGTCCTCTCTCACACCAGAAAAGCAGTGCTCCCAAGAGCCAAAAGGCTCAGCACCTTTTTCCTCCCCCACCTCTTTTTTTTTAAATCCCTGCCCTGGAGCCGCTCCCTCTCTCCTCAATTACAGTCAGCCTCCACTATGATATTGTGAGAATATATGTTCTCAAACATATTCTTATTCATTTTAGCCTTCTCCTCCTGTTTCTTCCTTCTCACCCCCACCCGGGGTAATGAAATGTCAGAACCCAACTTTTTCTGGTTTTGTAGTATGTTGATCAAAGTGACCTTTGCTTTGAAAGAGACACAAATCAATATCAGGCTCGGCCGAGTTTGACAGCTAAAGGTGCAACATATAATAAACAGCAATCAACTACCAGGAGAACAGGCAAGTACCTGCCAACCTCAGCTCATACCGGCAATTTTCAGACAATGCAGCATGCTATGTTCAAAGGAAAATTCATTTGTCCATCTAATAACAGAGGTGGGGGGATATTAAAGGACTCGGTTTTGTTAAAGAAATGCTTCGTCTCACAGCAATAATTCAGAGGCCAGGCAGGCCTTCCAGGAGCTGGCAGTGTGAATGAAGTTATTACGTCTGGAAAACAGCTTGGGGAAGCAGTTGCTCTCACAGGGAAGATGCAGGAGGAAAAGATTTAAATGGAAAAGATCTGAATTCATGGACTCAAATTTCAAAGTTTCTGGTCTTGTCCCATGTGTGTGTGTGTGTGTGTGTGTGTGTGTGTGTGTGTGTTCAAGGTAATTCACAATTATTTCTAGAACATGGTTTGCTCTCAATTATCTGTACTAATAGAGAGGAACAAAGGCAAAGGGAAAAAAATGCATTATGATGGTTTTTCCCCTGCAGATGGACATTTAATTATGTTTTGCTCAGGTTAATGTTAAAACAGATATGTGCTCCTCCTCCCATGTACACACCCCCATAATCAGACAGTGATGGAAAGCACTCTGCTGCATATTGGAAAGCAGGAAAACTTTAAAAAAAAAAAAAAACTTGTAAAGGAGTCCTTTACAAGCTGCAGAAAAATGCTCATGGGAGATAACTGGGAGCTGTGCTGGGGAAGCCCTCTCACTGCTCCATCACCTACCAGCAGGAACATTAAAGCTGGACAAACACTGCTGTTTTCCTTTACTCTGTGGTTAGTTTGGAGAACAGAAACTGAGGTTTGGGGCCATGTCCTTGCTGCCTCCAGCCCTCCACTTGCTGGAGAACAGCAGATGCTTTTCCATAGGGGGTTTCAGAGGAATGCACAGCAGATGACCTTGGAATAAAATGGGAGCATAGGAAGATATGATGAATCACAAGATCCCAACTCTGCTTTGCTCCTGATTTTTCCACGGTGGGCTGTAGGGATGCCACTAGGGAGTAGATAATCCCCAAATAGTGTCATTGGACACAGAGGCAGGTTCCCAGAGTCACCTTCCTCTGTGCCTGAGCAGCAGGAGTCGTGGCCAGCTGGAAGCCAGGAAGTTTAAGTTGGCTGCAGAGAGCATTTTTCCTTAGCAGAGTGACCCAGTGCTAACAAAACACAGTCACCATCTTTTGCCAAGCAAAATCCAGGGTCAGCTTTCCTATAAAACTATATTTTGTAAATGATGTTCCCTTAGGAGTAGGCTGGGATAATAGTGATGAAATAGTTATATAAATTTATATACATATACATATATGCCTTGTGTATGCACATATAAAAGCACGCATGAATATATACAAATAGATAGAGAACAAGCCTTAGATATAGAAAGATCTGGGTCCAAGTTTCAATTTACACCTGGCCTATTGCAATAGCCCACTGTTTGGTCAACCTGCCTCAAGTCTTTCCCCATTCTGGTCCATCCTCCATTCAGTTGACAAACTAATCTTCCTTAAGCAAAGGTCTGGATGTACCACCATTTCCTTGCCCCATTCAGTAAATTCTAATACCTCCCCCCATTACTTCTGGGATTAAATATAAAATACTGCTTGGCATTCAAAGCCCTTCCTAATCTGGCACACCCCCTCCCTCCCTTTCCAGTCTTCTTATACCTTTCTCCCTTCCATATACTCTGTGAACCAGTAACATGGGCCTCCTTGCTATGCCTGACACACATCTCCCAACCTTGGGCATTTTTCCTGGCTGGCCCCCATTCCTGGAACTTTCTCCTTCCTTGTCTTCTGACTTCCCTGACTTCCTTCAAATCTCAGCTAAAGTCCCACCTTCTACCAAATCCACTTTAAGTAAGCCCTCCTTAATCTTAATGCCTTCCCTCTAAGATTATCTTCAATCCATGCTGTATATATCCTGTTTGCACATAGTCGTTCTCATGTTGTCTCCCCGATTAGACTGTAAGCTCCTTGAGGGAAGACTAGGGTTGTTGCTGCTGTTGTTGTTGCTGTTTTGCCTTTCTTTGTAAACTGCATTTACATAGTCTGTGCTTCATAAATGCTTATCGACTGACTGACATTTATTGACTATATGACTCTAGTCAAGTCACTTAACCTCTCAGGGAACCCACAAAATTCTCTAAAACTAAGTTGAAAACAAGTTGCTGATCACCATCAATAGGGAAAATTTTTCCCCCTGGGAGCTTACACAGAGGAAATCCCAGAACTAGAAAACAACAGTAACTAGATCATAGTAGGTGCTTAATAAATGCCCATTGTATTGGTAAATTATTGCTAAGGAAATGTTTTGGGTCTTTTGAGGCTTGACAGTATGATCCTCATAGCTACCCCATGAGCTAGAGTTCAAATTTGGCCTCAGATACCTACTAGCTGTGTGACCCTGAGCAAGTCACTTAACCCTTTTTGCCTTAATTTCTTTATTTGTAAAATGAATAAATGAACTGGAGAAGGAAACAGTAACTTACTCCAGTATCTTTTCCAAGAAGACCCCAAATGAGATCACAAAAAGTCAGACATGACTGAACAACAACAAAAATGTCCATACCCCTTGACTCAGAGATTCCACTACCAAGCATACATCCCAAGGAGGTCATTGGCAAAAAGAAAGGTCCCTTACACCAGAATATTTACGGTAGCACTTTTTGAGTTAGCAAAGAATTGAAAAAGAAAATAGATGTTAGGGCGTCTAGGTGTCAAAGTGAATAGAGAACCGGCCCTGGAGTCAGGAGGACCTGGGTTCAGATCCGACACTTAACACACTTAACGACACTTAAGACACTTAACACACACACACACAAAATCTAGCCATGTGACCTTTCGCAAGTCACTTAACCCCAATTGCCCTCCAAAAAGCAGAAAGGAAAGAAAGAAAGAAAGAAAGAAAGAAAGAAAGAAAGAAAGAAAGAA
>NW_027185754.1:7043389-7051413 GCF_028583685.1 Petaurus breviceps papuanus
AGAAAGAAAGAAAGAAAGAAAGAAAGAAAGAAAGAAAGAAAGAAAGAGGAAGAAAGAAAGGGGAAGAAAGAAGCTAGATGCCCATCAATTGGGGAATGGTTAAACAAGTTGTGTTACATGGATGTAAAGGAATATTACTGTGCTATAAGAAATGATGGACATGATGAATACTGAGAAATACAGAAAGACTTACATGAACTGAAGCAAAATGAGGTAAACAGAACCAGCAACATACACAGTGACTGAAACAATGCAAATGGAAAAAACAACCACCATGAAACAATCAAAGGCAAATGTTGCAAAATTACAGACAATAGGCGAGGCTAGGTGGTGAAGTGAATAGAGCACCGGCCCTGGAGTCAGGAGTAACTGAGTTCAAATCCAGCCTCAGACATTTTACACAAAAAATAGCCATGTGACCTTGGGCAAGTCACTTAACCCCAATTGCCCTCCAAAAAGAAAAAAAAATACAAACAATACTCATAGCCCTAAGAGGAGATGGAAGAAGACCCCTCCCCCCACTCTTTGTAGAGAGGGGGAGGAGGGAGATCCAAGGACATGGTCTTTGCATGAATCATAAGGGGTTTTTTCAGTGTATTGATCAGTTTTACCCATTTTTTCTCCTTTTATAAAAAAAAATCTTTGGCATATGGGATGGCTTTCTAGGAGATGGGAAAAGGAAGGATTCAGGAGAAATTTAGGCAATATAAAAAAATATATCAACAATTTTAAAAAAGAAATATTATCGAACCCCACCTATCTGCATTGAATCCCCTTCTGACTGATATTCTTGAGATGGAGTCTTCTCTCCCCAGCCAAAGCAAAAGCTCACTGAAGGCAGGGAAAATAGAAGTCTACTCATCTTATCCTCCCAGATCATTTTACAGGAGAACATAATCACCACAGACTCTAATAAATGATTGTGCAATGAATGAAGGACTAAAGGATTCACTGCGATTAAATTTAGGTAGAAAAGAAGAGCTTTCTAGGTAAGAAACCCATCCTGTAAATCTAGCCCCACAGCCTCCAAGAATTGTGGGAAGACAAGTCCCAAGCTTATCGGGGAGCCCTCACCCCAGCTGGCAGAGGGGTGGTCCCCACACTACAGATTCATTACCTGACATAACTAATTGCCTGGTGACATTTCCCATATTATAGACAATTGTGAATTATGAGCCCAGCTGGGCCCCTCCTCATCCTCTAGAATCGGTTGATAAATATGTTTATTCGAGGTCAGCCTGGCCTCATCCATTAGAAATATTGTTTTTCTAAACATTACATTGATTTAATTTAACTCTAATCAATTTAAAATGGTTCTGACAATTAACAAAAGCTTCAAATATGACCTTAAAGTAATAGGATTCATTAGCTATGTTTAGGATTAAACTTATCCTAATAGGGCTATTTTTCTTCTGAGGGCATTTGGTAAGCGACTGGTGGTCAGTCAAAATGAAATCAATTATTATAAATTATACAGTTAAAGTTGATTATGTAATGCTTGCTAATTTGTATAAATAAGGACTTCCAACAAAAGGAGTAATTTATTAATAACTATCTATACCCTAGACTGGTATCACACTTTATGTTACAGCTGCCAGGATGTCTGTAGCTCATGAAGTATTATATTTCAGGGCTGCCCGAGATGTATGCTAATTAAACCCATAATTAATTGTAACAGTTATAGTTAAAGTCACAAAGCTAAGGGCCCTTTTGCCCTATTATTCATGGTAATCAACTAATTCAAAAGGCAATCTGATCAACAATTCATATGCTGGCTCTAAGCAGGGTAGGAGAGAGAGATCATGCTACATGGGGCGCCTCTGGCAGCTGGCACCCAGAGGGTATGGTCGGGAGCATGGAATCCAAGCCCCCAGGAACTGCACTAGCTCCAACCTGAAGAGCTTCTATTGTCCCACTGAACACAGAAGAAACATGGTGGTGGGACCCTCTCTGTGTGGCTTGAGGCAAATCCCTCAACCTCTCTGGGTTTCAGTGTCTACCCACATAAAACTGGGTTGTTTGACTAAGTGTTCACTAAGGTCTTTTTCCCACCTAATCATTCTTTAACCTATAAAAACTTTGAGAAGCAGGGACAAGTTCTCTAGGAACAAGATCATTTAAAGCAAGTTATACTGGGAAGAGAAGACAATTTGAGGCAAGAGGACCGGGACTGAAACCCTCACATTATTACTTAATAGTTGTGGGACCCTAGGCAAGTCATTTAACCTCTTAAGCCTCAGTTTCCTCCTCTGTAAAATGAGGAGATTGGATGAGATAATCCCTAAGGTCCCATATAGCTCTGGAGCTATGACTGTGATTCCCAACTCCTAGACTGTGATTTTCCAGAAGACTGCAACTGGGAAGGAGAGGTGATGCAAATGAGAATCCATTCTGCAGATGTCTGTGAAACACACCTCTGACCTCCTCGCTCCCATCTCCTCTATCTGGACAAGACCTCTCAAAAGACCACAATGCCTGAGACCACTCTTCCTAAAAGACCCATGCATTCCAAAAGACTGTCAGCAGGAATCATGGGAAGATGATCATTTTTGTTTCCTAGCTTTGTCGCCAATGACCTACTTCTCTCCCTCTAGGTGATAGTGAGACTCTTACTGTTCTCCTGTGCAAGCTGAAGATGTCACTGAGATAATCTGCTAAATAAATAAAATTCAATGTGCCAATGTGTCAAAGCCATAATTAGCAATTCTGATGCCTAGCTGTCATTGCTGACCCCAGTTGGGTGCAGTAGTGCTAGAGGACGGATATTCTGTTCCCCAGAGTCTGGCCCATAACGCCACAGCTCAGCTGACAACCCCTAACCCCTCAACACTCAGGAAGTAGAACAGGGATTCTTTTTTTTTGAGGGCAATTGGGGTTAAGTGACTTGCCCAAGGTCACACAGCTAGTTTTTGTGTTAAGTGACTGAGGCTGGATTTGAACTCAGGTCCTCCTGACTCCAGGGCTGGTGCTCTGTTCACTGCGCCACCTAGCCACCCCCCAAGAACAGGAATTCTTAACCTGTTATCTTCGAACTTTTGTTTTAACTTATTTTGAAAATTGTATTTAAATATAATTAGAATATAATTAATCTCCTTTGTAATATGATATATTTTATTTTATGCATTTTAAATATTATTCTGAGAAGGTGTGCATAGGCTTCACCAGACTACCAAAAGGGTCCATGAAATAAAAATGGTTGAGAATCCCTGGAGGCAGACAGCAAGGGACCATATCCCTTGGCCTTGGAAATCTGGAAGAAGGTATAGGGAGTGAGATACAGTAGCTCTTGAAGCAGCTAGGTGCTGCAGTGGATAAAATGCTAGGCCTGGAGTCAGGAAGACTCATCTTTCTGAGTTCAAATCTGGTCTCAAACATTTCCTAGCTGTGTGACCCTGGGCAAGTCAGTTAACCCTGTTTGACTCAGTTTCCTCATCTGTAAAATGAACTGGAGAGAGAAATGGCAAACCCCTCTAGGATCTTTTTCAAGAAAATCCTCACTGAGCTCACAAAGTCAGACACAACTCAAAAAGGGACTGAACAACAACAACACAATAGCTCTACATTAGGAGAGGGAATGGATTCAGTCATATGGAAATGTGAAGCCATGGAGCAGGGATAGTGGAGGACCATGAGATGACAGGGACAGTACACCAGAAGACCACTAGAGTGAAGAAGCAGGAAGTTTTGTTTTGTTTTAAGAAAAGTCAATCAGGAAGGGGGGAGGAGGGAGAGGAGGAGAAAATTTGAAACTCAAGGGATTGCGAAACTGAATTTTATAAACTAAAAGCAAATAGAATAAATTTAAATTTTAAAAAAAGAAAAGTCAATCAGATTTGCCAAACAATGATCAATTTGGAGAAGATATTTTCAGATGAATTATGAGGTTTTTGAGTCAGTTTATAGTTAGTTAATTTTTTTTGGAGGGGGAAGGCGAGGCAATGGGGGTTAAGTGACTTGCCCAAGGTCACACAGCTAGTAAGTGTCAAGTGTCTGAGGGCAGATTTGAACTCAGGTCCTCCTGACTCCAGGGCTGGTGCTCTATTCACTGTGCCACCTAGCTGCCCCTAGACAGTTCTTGGATGTTGACTATGTAACTGATCTGTCAGTCGCTCCTACCTACTTACTGTGTGTCAGCCCCCTCTAAACTTCAGCAACTTGAGGGAAATCCCTCATTGCCCTGCTCTAGTTAAAGATCTGTCATGAGCATTTATGGGTACAATGTCTAATTTATCTTGTTCTATTATGTTCAATGGAGACATTGTAGTATAGTAGAAAGAATGCTAGACCCATTCATTCAACTTGCATTTTAGTCCTAGGTCTAGCCACCTACCAAGTTGTGTGACCTTGGGCAAGAAGCTTCCCCTCTCTAAGACTCAATTTTCCCATCAATAAAATGAATTAAAGGAACTGAGTCAGTTTCTCAGACTGGATTCCAAGAAATCTTGGGACTTCATAAAGCAGTCCAAGGAGTCCCATAAATGAGAAAGTTACAGACAAGCAGACACAACAGAAACAATGACATCAGGTTTTTTTAACATTCACATAATGTGTGGGTTCAGCCAGAATAAAGAACCACCAGACATCAGTTGAAATCAATCACGTGACCGAAAAGTGTGCTTCTTGAAATTACTTGCTTATTTATTGGGCATGATTAATTCTTGCTCCCTCTTGGGTGAATTTGCTTTTTTTTAAGTCTCCATTTGAGGTGTGGGGGGGGGGAGGGTGTCCTGCTTATGTTTTCATTACTGTGGGACGTTCTCTGCATATAGAAACTCCTTCCTCTGAGGCTGAGTGCTCACTCATCTATCATTTACAATCTTGGGGAGTTGTCTGGAACCTTGAGATGTTATAGCTCACCTTTGGACACAAAGCTAATATTAGATACATGACTTGAACCCAGGTTTTCCTGACTTCAAGGCAGTCAGTCACACTCTCTTATTTACACCTTTACTTTGGAATTTTTGTGGTTATTTATAGTAAAAGATAAAAGCCGTTGAGCAATTTTGAAAAGTCTGAAAAGATGATCAATGCCAATAAGGAAATAAAAAACCACAAACCTAGTCCAAGTACAAACTCCCCAATGTAAGAGGTATACAAACATGACAATGCTGCCCCCAATCTGATACTCATGCACCACATAGGTCACATTACTAAGTTTTTAAAAAGATTTACCATAGCTTTGGAAAAAAAATCCAAAAGGTATTGCAAACACTACATGGAAAATTCAAAGGTGGAGAAGAACAACCTACTTAGGTATTAAAAGGAGAAATGTGATGAAATGAAAAACTTTCCTCAAAATATTGATTTATATAAGTAGAGGTAAAAATGAAAATCATCGTAAAGAATCTTACCAGGTGAGTTTATAAATAATCCAATTGTCATTTCCAAATGCAAAGTAATTAGTCATATAGAGCATTCACATCCATCTCACTAAATAAGGTGTTTGTAATATTTTTAGATGCACTATTAAATCAGTCTAAGGATTTAAGAATTTTTATGTTATTTTATATCAAGAGTTATAATTAACATTAATGAAGTGCTTTAAAATTTGCAAAATGAACTTGAACTTCACAACAACCTTATCAAGTAGATACTGTAAAAAATTCAGTAGATAGAGCTATGGACCTGGAGTTAGGAGGACCCGAGTTCAAATTTGAGCCTTAGACACTTAGTAGATGTGTGTGACTCTGTGAAAGCCACTTTCTTACCAATCTGTTTTAGTTTCCACATCTATAAAAGAAGGGAAATCATAGCACTTACCTCCCAGAGTTGTTGAGAGGATAAAATGAGACATTTGTAAAGTGCTTTGAGAAGCTTAAAAAGCTATGTAACTGCTGGTTACTGTATCAACTATTATCCCCATTTTACAGATGAGGATACTAAGAGTCAGGCAACCAAAGGGGCTTGCCTCTGGTCACACAGCTAGTAAGCTTTAGGAGCAGGTCTTCTCTCAGAGAAGTCATGCTCTCAATAGGCATAGTCACATTTTTGGAGCTGGAAGCTACTTGCCAGGTGATGTAGTTCAGCCCCCTCATTTCCCATATGAAGAAACACTTTATGAGATAAGAGATTTTCCTAAGGTCACACAAGTAGCAGAGCCATGGATTTGAACTCGGTCCTTTGGCTCCAAACACATTGCCTTTCCCCACATTGTGTTATGTTACACAAGTGCTAAAAAAAAAAAAAAATCCTACCATTGAAAAGATTTGTTGTAGATATTTCCCAGTTTTTCTGAGATCCATACCCAGACTCCAGATTTATTAGCAAGCTACCTGTAAAGACTTAACTGCTGCTCAGCGACCAGCCTCTTTGCCCTTCACAGCAAGCCTCCCTCAGCAGTCAGCCACCTCTCCAGTGCTAAGCCAAAGAGCATGGAATGGTGCTAGACACACACACCAGATGCTTTCTGACATATTAGCACTGAAAGGGCCCTTAAAGACCATGTCATCCAATGCCCTCATTTTATAGATGGAGAAACAGACATGGGAAGGGGAAGAGACTTGGTTAGTGTTATACAGGCAGGAAAATAGCAGAGGCAGGATTTGAACTTAGGTCAAGGAATCTAAGAGCTGGAAAAGAACTCAAACATCAAGGCCAGCCCTTACGTGTATCAAAAATGCCCGTCAGATCCTCCTTTACTAATGGGTCCAGACATGAGTGACCAGGATGTCAAAGGTTCCAGAAACCATATTCAGTGAGGAGCAGTTGAAGGAATTGGGAAGGTGTAACTTGGAGAAGAGTTAGCTTAGGGAAAACCTGGTAGATAATTTTAACTAAAAATCCTTATAGTATTTGAAAATAGAATTGTGAGGTTATTTGACATTGCTCCAAGGAGAGATAGAGAGCCATTGGGCAGATTCTGCAGGGAGGAAGATTGGAACTGCGTACAAGAAAAAAATTTTAAAGGCACACACATCCAAATGGCCCAGAGATACTCCTCTGGTTCCCATGGGCCACAAATGGGCTTCTCCAGCAACAGAATGGACTCTGTCATGAGATGCTGAGCTCCCCATCGCTGGAAATGCTTGAGTAGAGGCAGGCTGACTGATGGTCAGGAATTCTCTCCCTCTTTTGGATGAGAAGTAGACTAATCCATCTCTGATATACCTTCCCATTCTGAAATGTCATAAAATGTCAATGTTTCTCTCCTTTTCTAGACCCAATCTAACTAGATCTAGATGTAAAGAAGAGGCCTAGAACCAATTCCCCTCATCTCTATGGTTCCACTATAGGGAATTTTAGTCATGAAGAAATTCTGTGTGTGTGTGTGTGTGTGTGCATAAAGGGGAATGACAGAGATTATTCAAGGGTTGTAATAAATAAGACAGTAAGACAGCAACATGAAAGTGGTCTGAAAATAAACTGTCTGACCCAGGCGACCTAACTACATTTTATGGAAATCACTGCCTCCTCCTTTTAAGGATATAGGCCAGTGGTTCCTATTAACCCTTTCCTACTTCCAAGAGTCTCACTGAAAGTCAGTGCCCTGGGAAGGTTTGAGGAGTGAGGGAAAGAGAGCTGGTGACTTCCCATCCAAACTCCTACATTTTACAGGAAAGAAAACTGAGGCAGAGAGTAAGAAAGCAAATTGCCCAAGGTCACAGAGTGAGTTAACAGCATAGCTGGGTCTAGAGCCCAGGGCTTCTGGACTCCCACTGTTCTCTTCTACTTGAGGGCATAAGAATGGGTCATGTGGAGCCTGGTCCTGATCCCCTGTAAGATATTGTGCTCTTGGTGATTGAGACTTTAAAAAATAAAAGGAAGTTGAGGAAAAAGGAAAAAAACACCTGTGTGTGTGGGTGTGGATGTGTGTCTTTGTCTCTCTCCCTCTCTGTCTCTCCCTGTCTCCCTGTCTGTTTTCCTCTCTGTGTCTCTGTCTCTTTCTGTCTTTCCCTTTTTCTCTGTGTCTCTGCCTCTCCCTATTCACTGCCTCTCTCTGTCTCTGTCTTTCTACTTCTTTGTCTCTGTCCCTCTCTCTGTGTGTCTCTGTCTCTGCGTCTCTGTGTTTCTCTCTGTGTGTCTCT
>NW_027185754.1:7051423-7087614 GCF_028583685.1 Petaurus breviceps papuanus
GCAACACTTCCTTGTAGTTTTATGTCACAGCATATGCCAGCCACTCAGAACATGTGATAATTCAACTGCAGCCGATACTACACTAGCAGATGGGCTGAAGCTTTGTTATTCTCACTCTAGCTTTCAGCCCTTGAGGGATCACTAAATAAAATCAAAGCAGATGGACCATTACAAGCTCGTTTCTGTTCAGTACAAGCCCTCTACCTCCAGCAGTGATATACAGCACCTTTGTATAAAATGACACAGAGAGGAACATGACCTAATGAAAATAGCATCAGACTTGGCAAGTGAGGGATGAGCCTGGGAAATATGTGTGGCTCTATCTACAGGGTCCCCTCTGGCTTGGCAGGACAAGGGCTACTACCTCTGTGACACAGATAGGGTTGCCTAGAAGAATGGATGCCAGGAGACCTCTGGGAATGGACTTGGAGTTTGTTGATGTCCCTGGCCTGTCTTCACCTTTCTATGTCCCACAGCTGCTATGGAGAGGGTATAATGACTCACTTGTTTCTCAGTCACGTCTGGCTCTTTGCGACTCCATTTGGAGTTTTCTTGGCAAAGATACTGGAGTGGTTTGTCATTTCCTTCACCAGCTCATTTTGCAGATAAGGAAACTGAGGCAAATAGGGTTTAGTGACTTGCCCAGGGTCACATAGTTAGTGTCTGAGGTCGGATTTGAACTCAGGAAGGGGAGTCCTCCTGACTCCAGGTCCCTGCACTATGGTGCCACCTAGCTACCCCACAATGACTCAGAGGAACACTCAATGTCTGCCTTCTCTCCAGGTCCAAAACATGTCTTCCATAAAGTCTTCCTTGGTTTGCTGGCTTTCCATGGATCTCTGATTCCTCCATTATACCACTTGCTTTATCATGCTTATGAGCAGGGCACAAAGCTAGGCTGACTCAATTAATACCACATATCTCTATCAAGCACTCTCAAGATAACAAAGCACCATCCTCAGATTGGTGCTGTGAGGTTGACATGCCAACTAGAATTGCTCCCATGTCACAGATGAAGATACTGTAACTCAAAGAAACAAGTGATTTCCCTAGGGTCATTGAGGAAATAAGTGCCATAGCCTCAGTGGGAACCCAAAACTCCAGACTCTATGTCCAGTGCTTTTTGAATGAATGAATGAATGAAAAAGCATTTATTAAGCACCATGTGCCAACCATGCATTAAGCCACTAGTGATAAAATTATAAAATCAGCTACAATACCTGAACTCAAGAAACTTACATTGAATTCACTGCAATTGTTTTCATGAGCATTGTTATACCATTTCCCATTCATTTTGTCCCATACTTCCAAGAGCAGAGATGATGCCACTTTTTATTCCGGCTCTCTATAGAATCCAGGCTACTAATGCCCAACTAACCACATGTAACACTCTGCACACAATAGGCACCACAGTAATAGCGTTCACGTCCCATTAGGCTTCTTTTTCCCCTCTAATACCTTTGACTCCTGACCCAGCCTTCCTTCTTTTTCTCTACCTTTGTCTTTGATATTATCACCACCCACTGGCATTCCTTAATCATATTCATGACAGTCACATGAGTAATAAGATAGAGAACTAGACATTTTCTCTAATTCCCATGACGTCTCAAACTTTTTCAAAACAAAAATTATTCATAAAAGATAAAGCAACTTCAGCTGTCTCAATAACCGTGGAGACCCAGAATGTGAAAGGTTTTTTAAAATGCATGAACACACTGAGCACATCCACCCCTCCCCCCACATCCCACGTTCCATCAGCAAGGATGTACTAACAGACCCAAGGACACAACACAAGCTTACTTCAAAATCCACTTCAGATATGGGTGAGTGGGGGATGAAGAGCCAAGATGGTGGGGTAAAGTAAGCACTTTTGCTGAGCTTTCCCAAAACCACCCCATACAAACATTTAAAAGTATGCCAAATCAAATTCTAAGCAGAATGGTCAACAAAAAGTTATGGTGGGTTATTTTTCAAGGCCAGGGCAGCTTATTAAGACAGAAAGAAAAGTGGACACTGACTGATCAAGAGTGCAGTGTGGCAGAAGTGATATCAGCTGTGGACCTTGGTACCAGAAGTGGTCAGAGTTCAGAGATAGTAAGGGGATTGATTATCTGGTCAGAAAGAGATTATAGAAAACCCCTGTGCTAGCACTGGGTGCAGATCAGGGAACCATTTAGCAACTCCATTCCTCAGTTCAGGGTAACAGTTCCAAGGTTGAGAGGAATTGTGGTCAGAAGTGAGCAGGGGTCCTATACAGGGAAGGACCAGAGGACAGATGAGAAGGGCAGTGATCCGACCTCTCCCAAGATCTCACCACCTTAGAAGAACTGAAAACTTACAGGTCCTCAGACTTAGCTGTGACAATAGTAGGATATAAAAACCTAAAGTTGAAGACAGTCACCTTCCCACCCAGAGGAAAAAAGGGCCCAATTCTAACATAAAATCCAAGGTAAAAAAATAGACTGAAAAATGAGCAAACAACAACAAAAAGAATCTAACTATTAAAAGTTACTGTGATAACAGGGAAGTTCAAGACATAAACTCAGATGATAATGACTTGAAAACATCTATAAACAAAGCCTCAAAGAAAAATGCAGACTGGAGACAAGTCCAACAAGAATTCCTGAAAGACCTAAAGAGATTTTAAAAGAGAAAAAAAAAAGATTTTGAATAAGACTACTTGAGGAAAAATTGGAGAAAAGAAATGAGAGCTATACAAGAAAACTATGAAAAGAAAATTAATAACTTGGTATAAGAGGCAATAAAGACTAAAAAAATTACTTCTAAAAAACCAGAATTATTTTTCCAAATGGTAAAAGAGGTACAAAACCTCACCAAAGAAAATAATTCTTTAAAAATTAGAATTGGTCATGTGGAATCCTGACTCCATGAGGCAAAAAGAAACAATAAAACAAAGTCAAAAGACTGGGGAGGGGGAATGGAGAAATGTGAAATATCTCAGACAGAAACAACTGACTTGGAAAATAGATTGAGGAGAGATAATTTAAGAATTCTTGGACTAGCTGAAAGTCATTCTCAAAAAAAAGAGGTTAGACATCATATTTCAAGAAACTATAAAGAAAAACTACTCAAGTATCTTAGAACCAGAGAGCAAAATAGAAATTTTAAAAATTCACCAATCACCTTCTGAAAGAAATCCCAAAATGAAAATTCCCAGAAATCTCATAGCCAAATTTCAGAACTACAAGGTCAAGGAGAAAATTCTATAAGCATCCAGAAAGAACCATTCAAATACCATGGAGCCATAGTCAGATCACACTAGATATTGTACCTACCAATGTAAAGAAATAGAAAGCTTAAAATATATTTCAGAAGGCAAAGGAGCTAGGTTTAAAGACAAGAAAAAACATACCCAACAAAACTGATTATAATCCTATAAGGGAAAAATATACATTTAAATGAAATAGAGAACTTCAAAGCATTCCTAATGAAAAGAAAAAAGCTGACATTCAACACAAGACTCAAGAGAAGCATGAAAAGGTAAACATAAGTAAGCAATCATAAATAACTCATTAATGTTAAACTGTTTATGTTACCAAATGGGAAGATGATACATGTAAATCCTAAGTACTTTATCATCATTAGAGCAGTTAGAAGTAGACTACTTAGACAGAGGTCATAGATATGATTGTATTATGTTGGGATGATCTCAAAAGAAGAATGGAAGGGTGGGGAAGAGGGAAAGGGAGAAGAGAGGAAGGGAAAAGAAAATGGAGAAAATTAGGTCCCATAAAAATGAAGAGTTTTTATAACACATGAGGAAAATGGAGGAGGGAATGGGAAACACTTGAAACTACTCTCATCTGAGCTGGTTCAAAAAAAGGAAGATCCTCAAAGTTCTGTATTAGTTATGTGCTATAGTTCAGTGGTACCAAATTCAAATAGAAATAGACTATAGATAAGGATCCCTGTGGGCCGCTTATTGATTTAGAAAACCACATAATAACATTATCTATGTTCTAGTGTATTTTTATTTTGTTAAATATTTCCCAATTACATTTTAATCAGGTTCATCTGCACTGAGGAATGTTGCAGGTGTGTTTGCTATCTCTGCGGTAGAACACTGTTACTCATCATGCACCTCTCCACTGCCCTTTGTTTAGTTTTCATTTTCAATTCTTTATAGATCATTGTGTTCCAAGTTTCAAATAAATAACCCCATTGATAGAATGTTGGTATTAAAATGATAGACCTTTGTTTCTGGGAGAAGTTTGGATCAATAAAAGAACTTTGCAATTTCCTAAAGGGAATCCAGCCAGTTCTTGTCTTTCTAATGAATTCTGAACCCAATTCATTGTCCGTGTGTATTATCTATTCTAAACATACATATTGATGGACAAGCTTAATAGATAACCTAGCCATCCAAAACGATGTCATAATTTGAGCAATAGCGTTTTTATCCACTTCTTTTTGTGTGTAGATGGTCAGTCCAAATTCTTTTGAGTACCTATATGTATATATAGGCAGGTAGAAGGCACAGTGAATAGAGTGCTGGACTTGTAATCAGGAAGACTCATCTGCATGGATCCAAATCTAGCCTCAGACACTTACCATGTACCCAGGGCAAGTCATTTAATTCTGTTGATCTCAGTTCCTCATCTATAAAATGAGCTGGAGAAGGAAATGGCAAACCATTCCAGTACCTTTGCCAAGAAAATCCCAAATGGGGCCATAAAGAGTTGGACACAAGTGAAAAATTACTGAACAACAACAAAAAGATATAGTTCTAGTAATGTTCTAGTGTTAAATGTAAGCAACACAAGACAAGATAATCCATAAACAGAGATCTCACTATGCCCACAGAATGCCTCTTCCACTTGAACCCCACATTTTATCTTCTCCATCATAGTGATGGAAACCTTTGATGAGAATATATCTTATTTTATTTCTATATAATTTATATTGTTATTTATTCATATGTCTTATTATTGAACAATATTGTTTCTTGTTATATCTCTAAAATGATCTTCAATTATTTTGATAGATAGATAAGATAGACAGACAGACAGACAGACAGACAGACAGACAGACAGACAGACAGACAGACAGACAGACAGACAGACAGATAGATAGATAGATAGATAGATAGATAGATAGATAGATAGATAGATAGATAGATAGATAGATAGATGATGGATGACACTTTTGGAAGGGACTTTAAAGTAGCAGTTCATTCTATTAAATGAAAGGGTTTTTTTAATAATCAACAGACAATAATTATTATGGGATCTTGTTTTCCCTACATCTTCCAGTTCAAGAAAATTGTTACCGTCAAAAGCCCTCCTGTTCGTTACTAATGACCTCAACAAGTATATCTCTGATGAACATGTAGATGGATTTCTTAAAGATTTTGTCTATATGAGAAAGTAAGCACAAGTCAGTAGTTGTTGATGTTCTTCTGATTGCCTTTTTTTGCATTAATAATTACGAAGATTTTTTTCCAGGCCTTTCATCTCTTCTCTTGCTTTATATACCTTCTGCACTGATCCTGAAATGTCCCCACAATTGGGCCACCTCTACTATGGATCTTCTTGGTCTAATTTGGCTGCTTTCCTCATATTTTTTTCTCTTTAATGTCATTTATACCTCCCATATTAGCAAATTCAAGGCTATGATATAAAAGTCCAAGTTTAGTATCTTCACTGTCCTTGGTAGTCAAAAATTTCTCATTAAAATATTTGTAAAAAGAAAATTTCCCATTTTCTTCTGTTTATTGTCCTTTTTTCACTTTCATCCTTAAATTCCTCCCCCCAGTATGAGTACTTAGTTGGAACCTTTGCCAAGCATTCTTCTTAACTGGTTTTTACCTCCCATTATCTTCCTCTGCTTTATGAGATGATACTGTTGATAATCATCCATCATCCTTCTTTATAAGATTTTAAAAGTCTGTATTCTAAACCAGTGTTATCTTTGACTATCAGCTCTCTAGTCAGCAAGTATTTGCTTCTGTATACAACTATTATAATCAAGGTCGATGCTATTTCTGTACCCAGAACCCATTTTTATAGTATAGGATTGAGTTGTTTCAATTGTAGACCTTTAAAACAATTTACTGCAACAGTTATCAAATGTGTGCTGTGTGCATGGCATCTTTTCAGACTGAATATACAAAGATAAAAATTAAAATAAAGTTATGGCCTCAGAGAACTTACTATTGCTAAGCCAGTTGTCCCTCATCCTTTGCTTCAAATAGTTGCTTTTGTAGATCCAAGTACAGAACTTAATGTTTATCTCTATTAAACCTCATTATTTTTTAACCAACCCATTGGAAATTTTTTTTACTTGAAATCAATGATATCTATAGATGGTTTCAGCTCAGGAAATGGAAGAAATACTTGCTTGTTCATTTGCTTTTTTAATTTTCCTTTTCTAAATATGGGATCTATATAAGATGGAAGAATAGGAAAAGTGGCTGTGCTAGACCTCTCACTAAATATCTTTTCAGGCATATGACCTATTTTTTAGGCAATCACTCCATGCCTTTGCTTATGCTATCATCTATGTCTAGAATGTCCTCCTTCCCCTTCTTTATGTCATATTCTTACCTGTCCTTTAAGACAAAACTCAAATGCCTTCTTCCCCATAAAGACTTGCTTAATACTTCTTCCTGCACCCCTACCCTGCAGTTAGTAAGGAGTGTCTTCCCCTGGGTCTCACTCAGAACTTTGTTTTGCCACTCTAATTCACTGTTATAGTACAAGTGTCTTAGCCAACTATTAGCTAAGCTTCATGAGGGCTGTGTCTCATCTGCTATTTTTCTCCTTTCACCAAGTACAGTGCTCTGCACACAGTAAGGGATTCACTTTTTTTTGGTACATTCAAGGACTTGTTTCTACAGAAAGGATAAGAATGATTCTTCAACACATTTGCAATTCTCTAAGCGGCAAGGTTCCCCTCAGTGTCCGGATACACTGCTCATGGCCCCAGAATCACTATCCCTGAATGGGGGTGGTAAGAGTTATACAAATGTGGCTGCAAGTAATTTACCTCAGGCCTCAGTTTCCTAATCTATAGCATGGCATATCTATTTACTTAGCACAAAGGGTTGTTGTGAGGAAAGTACTTTGTAAACCTCTGTAAAAGCTGTAAGTTGGCTTGGGCTCATGCCAGTCTGGGAAAGAGTTTCTTGAGGGAGATGAAATGCTTTGCTCTATAAGAGGATTCCATGGAAAGAACTCTGGAGTCAGAATACCTGGCCTGAAATGCCACCTCTAATCCATGTGACTTTGGACAAAGCATTGAATCTCTCTGCGTCTTCATTTTCTCCTCCGCAAAATGAGGGAATTGGACCTTTGATGTCACTTTTTGCTCTGTGTCTATGATCTTAAGATTCATCAGAGAAACAGTGTAGTGTAGTATATAGAAGGCCAGCCTTGGAATCAGCAAGTCCCAGCTCCTGGGTTCCTCATGTCTCTCCAAACCGCACTCAGAACATCCTCTATCACACACATTATCACACATATACACACACCTGTATTTTTGTGACATGTCCATTCTTCCCACTTTTCAGCTTCCCTTTTTTGTATTTTCTTCTATTAGAATGTAAGCTCCTTGAGGATGCAGACTAATAGACTTTCTATTTGTGCTTGTCCTACTGTACTTAGCACACTGCTTGCCTCATTTTTGTTGTTCAGTTGTTTCAGTCTGTCTAATTCTTCAAGACCCCATTTGGTGTTTTCTTGACAGAGATACTGTACTCGTTTGCCATTTCCTTCTCTAGCTCATTTTTTACAGATGAAGAAATGGAGGTAAACAGGGTTAAGTGACTTGCCCAGGGTCACACAGCTAGTAAGTATCTGAGGCTGTATTTGAACTCTGGAAGATGAGTCTTCCTGATCCCTGGCCCAACACTCTATCCATTGTGCCACCTAAGTGTCCTACTCACCTCAGAGTAAATGCTTAGTAAAGGCAAGCTGACTAACTGATCTCTAACACATACTGGCTGAATCAATCAATCAATAATTAATAGACATTCATTAACAGTCTACTATGTGCTTAATGTTTCCTGACATAAAGTTTTGTTTCTTAGGATACACTTGATTGTTCCCTATTAATTTTTTTTTTGCTTTTTGTTAGGCAATTGGGGTTGGGTGACTTGCCCAAGGTCATAGGGCTAGTTTTTATGTTAAGTGTCTGAGGCCGTATTTGGGCTCAGGTCTTCCTGACTCCAGGGCCAATGCTCTGTTCGCTGCAACACTTAGCTGCCCGCTTGCCTATTAATTTTGAGATGTCTCACTATCATACTTTTTAACAGTTAATTATTTTTTCCATGATTTTCCTTTGACAATTCAGGTTGTCAATACCTAGTCCTTTAATTTTTATATCTTTTGTTTATGTTGCCTTTAACTGTTTTTCAAATAAGGCAAATTGTTATGTTTTGATTTCTCAACAATCTGGCCCCTTTCTTTCATTTTATTGGGGATGTTTAACCCATTTATATTTATGATTACAATTGTTAAGCTTGTATTTTCTTTCACTTAATTTTTAGTGTTCATTTTTCTTTTTTAAATCCAATTTTAAGTTAGCCCAAAGTCACTACAATTTGTTTTACTTACACTATTCTTACCCCAGTCTTTCTATAGATTCTTCATCCATCCACTACACTCAAATACCTCTAACAATAGAAACTGCATATGTGTCATTTTTATTAAAGCTAATATTTTGGTTCCTGATTGTTGATAGCCTTTGGTGATGCATATATACTACTGTTTGCTAAATTTGGTAGGGGGAGGGGGGGTGGTGGTGGTGGTGGTGGTCGTAATTTAGCCATCTAATTAAGATAAAGTTTCTCACAAAATATTTTCATTAATGTTTTCTAATATATAGATATATTTCATGGAATACAACATTGATTTCTATGTGGGATATCAACTTAGAATTATTCCTATTCTTTTGACTCTCCCTCAAAGTGCGTACATAGATATTCTTTCTTTGTTGGTTCATTAATGGCTTTGAAAGAATGTGAGATTTTAAAAACAATAGCCTTTTATAGCACTAAAAACATGAAAGCATTTGCAAACTAGATTTGATTAGCTTTTTTAATGTTTCTTTTTATTAAAATTATTGCATTTTTTAAAAGTCTACTATGTGGGGAGGCTAGGTGGCAGTGAATAGAGCACAGCCCTGGAGTTAGGAGGACCTGAGTTCAAATCCGTCCTCAGACACTTAACACTTACTAGCCATGTGACCTTGGGCAAGTCACTTAACCCCAACTGCCCTGCCCTTACCCTCCAAAAAGCAAAAAGAAAAAGAGTCTACTATGTTCCAGGCACTGTGATAAGTTCTGGGAACACAAAAAGAGGTGAAGACAGTTCCTGCCCTAAAGGAGCTTACAACGTAAGGAGGGACAACATTAAAGTTTATACATATAGGAATAAGCAATGTATAGGATAAATGGTGAAATAATTAACAAAGGGAAGGTGCTAGAATTAATAAAGTTAAGAAATGCTTCCCGGGAGTGGCTAGGTATTGCAGTGAATAGAGCACCAGCCCTGGAATCAGGAGGACCTAAGTTCAAATCCGTCCTCAGACACTTAATACTTACCAGCTGTGTGACCTTGGGCAAGTCACTTAGCCCCAATTGCCCTGCCTTCTGCCCTCCAAAAAGAAAAAAAAGAAGAAATGCTTCCTGTAAAAGATAGGATTTTAGCTAGGACTTAAGGGAAATCAGGAAAGTTAGTAACTGGGATTGAGAAGAAAGAGCATTCCAGGCAGGCATTGTAGACAGAGAAAATGTCTGGACCTGAGAGACAGAGTGTCTTTTTCATGGGACAGCCAGGAGACCAGTGTCACTGGATTGGAGACTACAAAGTGGTATAATAAGGTATAATAAGGTATAAGAAGCCTGGAAGGGTAGGAGGGAGCCAGGTTATGAAGGGTTTTGAGTGCCAAACAGAGCATTTTTTATTCAATCCTGGAAGTGATAAGGAATCACTAGAGTTTATTGGGGGAGTGGGGGACAGAAGGATGGATTTCAGTGGGGAGGGACTTGACTCAGGCAGACAGACACACACACACACACACACACATACACACCAAGGTAAGCTATGGTGATGATCCAAGCATGAGGTGGTAAAGGCCTGTACTAGAGCGGTGGCATTGTCAAAGGAGATAAGGGAATGTATTCCAGAGATATTGCAAAGGTGAAATCAACAGGTGTAGGCAACAGGCTAGATATTGGGGAAGAAAGAGTGAGGGGTCCAGGATGGCTCCTAGCTTAAGAGACTGGATGGTGTCTTCCTCTACAGTAGTAGGAAGGTAGGCGGTGGGAGAAGGGTTTAGGAGGAAAGATAATGAGTTCTGGTTTGAAACTGTTTAATCAAAGATGTCTGAAAGGCAATTGGAGAATCAAAATTGGAGGTCAACAGACAGGTTGAGGCAGGATAGGTAGATCTGAGTATCATCAGCATTAGATCCAAGGGAGCTGATGAGATCACCAAGTGAAGTAGCATAGGAGAAGAAGAGAAGAGGGCCCAGACCTGGATGGGAATTAGAGAGTATGATATGAAAGAGGATACAGTGAAGGGGACTGAAAGGGGGTGGTCAGATAGGTAGAAGGAGAAGCAGAAGTGAAAGAGAGAAGGATCAAGGAGAAGGTGATCAACAGTGTGAAAGGCTGCAGAGGTTGAGGAGAATGGGACTGAGAAAAGGCAACAAGGAGGACATCAGTAGGAACTTTGGAGAGGGTGCCTTGGCTCAAATGATAAGGCAGGAAGCCAGACTGAAGGGAGTTATGAGAAGAAGAGAAAATGAAGGCATCTATCAGAGATGGCCTTTTCAAAAAGTTTAGCCATAAAGAGCAGAATAGATATAGGATTACATTAAGCAGGGGTAGAAGAATCGTGTAAGCTTTTTTTTTTTTTAAGACGGGAGAGATGAACATGTTTGGAACCGGTAGACAAGGAGAGACTGAAAATAAGTGGTAGATTAGGGATGACAGAGGAGACAATCTGTTGGAGGAGATGGTATGGAAGGGATCACTTGAGCAAGCAGAGGGGTTAGCCTCGATAAGGAGTAAGGCCACCTCGTCATGTGAGACAGGGGTAAAGGAGGAGTTAGTGGCAGAATGCAGAGAGATAAAAGGTGAGGAAGAGGGGAGAAGAGAGAGCTCATAGTGACTGGCTTCAATTTTGTTCTGTAAAATATGAGGCAAGGTTCTCAGCAGAGGATAGGGAGAGGAGATGCCATTAGAGGTTTGAGGAGGGATGAAAAGGTTTGAAAGAGCTGCTATGGAGAGTGGGGTAGTAACTTGATGAGGAAGGTATAATAGGATTGTCTAGCAGGAGTAAGAGGCCATTTGAAATTGTGAAATAAAAATTTGTAGCAGACCCAGTGGGAACAGTTGCATGGTTTCATTCACCTTTGTTCAGTAGCACTTGTATAAGAATAAATGGGGCAAATCATCAGAGTAAGAAAAGGCTGGCAGAATGTGATCAATTAAATGATAAAGGGTCTGGGGATTCTAGGGAGGAAGTCAGTATAGAGTTGAATTGGTTCAAGCAAGGGATTAAGATGGGGAAAAGAAGAGAGAATGTCTAGAAGGGGAGATGACCTGGGAGAGGATTAAAGGTTCAAGTGATTGGAGGTCATGGTGTGGACAAAGGGAAGGCAGAAAGGCAAAAAGTCAATAGATTATGGTCAGATGAGGAGATTTCAGAATTCTTGAATGGTGGTACATTTATGAGTGATGAGAAGATCAAGGACATGACTGTATGTGTGTGGCTGAGATTGGATGGAAGAGTATCTCATAGGAAATAAGTATGATGAAGAACTGATTGGAGTGTTTATTGAAGTCCGCTGATATCAGGCAATTAGTAGGGGAGAAGAAAAAAACTGTGAGTCACATGCCAAACTCACTGAGGAAAGGAGGGGGAGTGACCTGATCTGCAGACAACAGAATTTTGATTGGGTGGTAGATATAAATAGCATGGACCTCAAAGGAAGAGAGGTTACTTAGTGATGGAGGTAGGGGGAGTTAAAGTGTCAGTGAGGATCAAAACTCCCTCACCTTGATCAATGAGCCAACGAGAATGAGTGAAGGTACAGTCTGTACCGGAAAGGGTGGCCAGGGAGTCTGTGTCACTTGCGGAGGGAGCCAAGTTTCAATAAGAGCCAGTAGATGGAAGGAATGGGAAAGAAAAAGATTTAAGATGAAGGGAATTGTTACCTATGGGACATGCATCCCATAGAACACAGTGGAAGGGCTAGGTCAGGAGTAAGGAACTTGCAACCCTCGAGGCCACATGTGGCCCTCTAGGTCCTCAGGTATATCCCTGTGACTGATCCAAACTTCACAGAATAAATCCCCTTAATAAAAGGATTTCTCCTGTAAAACTTGGACTCAGTCAGAAGGCTGCAGCCAAGGACCTAGAGGGCCACATGTGGCCTGGAATCCACAGGTGCCCTACCCCTGGGCTGGGTGGCATTTAATTGAAATTTTGGGGTGAGAGGGTTGAGGGAATTGGGAATGCAGTTCGGATGATGATCTACAGGCATTCAGAATCACTGGGATAGGAAGGGCATGAGAGAACGTGAGAGTGTTCATTTTTGAGGGAAAGCTGCCCCTCCTCTTCTCAACAGACACTGAAGATCAGGCAGGAGGCAGGTGTGGTTTGAGATCCAAGGCACACAGTCTGGAAGTTAGATGGGAAGCCCTGCTTCATTACTCTTCTGCCTTCAGTCAAGATCCGGCAGAAAACAGTTCAGCAGAAGACAAGAGTTGAATCCAGAGCTGAAGAAGGAAGTTCGCATCCCACCAACTTTTTCCCTCAAGAAACAAGTGAAGCAAGAGATGGAATGCCAGAGATCAAAGGGCAGGTTGCTCTGCTTTGCACAGGAAGTTCTTCATATCACTGCTGGGAGATGGGCTGGCAGCAGGAGGTGAAAGATGTCTCATGCTGGCAGAGATGAAAGTTGCTACTTTGGGGCAGAGGGACATTTCCCACCCCCACCCCCACCTCCCCACCAGCAAGGGACCACTTTCTCTCAGGGATATATAACCCAGAGGAAGTTTGGATCCTCTTCTCACCTGAGGAAGTTTGACTGCTCCTCTCACCTAAATAGGCTGGTCAAGGAGGTTCTGTCACCTTGGGCAAGTCCCTTGCCCTCTCAGCATACCAGTCCACTCTCAAAACTAAATTTTAGAGCAATGTAATTTTCCCTCCATAAAGGGAATTTCATCTAGAGTCCACTACACTTACGGATGCACACATGTGAATTAAAAATAATAATAAACATTTATATAATGTCTTGAGACTTGCAAAGCCTTATCCAAAAGATGTTCTTTACCTCCACTATCTAATTACCCACAACAAATTTGTAATCCCTAGCTGATTTTCTTCCACATTCAGTGCCTTCCTGTGTCATCACTGCTGACAATTTCTAAGTGGCCTGGACATTCAAAGCCATCTGAATATAAGGCTAAACCTGATTGGAAAAGCAAATTGACTATAAATCAGAAATCTTGGGTTGAAATAGCCCACCACAGATACTTTTTGGATTATTCACATCATTATCCATCTCCACTAACATGGAAAACAAAGTTGAATGTGTGTATTTACACACTGAGTTGTCATTTCCTAATAAGACTACCTCCTCACCCAGCTCAGGGAGATGGGGGGAGAAGGGTTAAGAACTCGGGTCAAATGTTACAAATATATCCAAGACTCCTGTGGTTTCATAAGTCCAGACCTAATTAAGGACTCAATTTATGCAATTCATAATTCTAAAATAAATTATTTCTCGATTTCATCCAAAGACGACTGTCTTTTCCAGTATTTCAAAATTTAGGAAAAACCCCATCACTGCCTTTGGTCTACTTTAGATTCATACTGAAACACATACAACTTCAGCTGTGATACAGCTGGTGAATATTTAAAGTCATACAACTTTTGGAGAGGGAGACGTGGGAAAGAAATCGGAAGAAGAGAAAAATTTCTAAATTCTAAGATAACTCATCCTACAACATAAGCAGTTATCATTCAAACTAATTATTTACATAGCACTCCCTCAATTCAGTGACTTCCTAAGTAAAAAGGGGGGAAAATTAATTACTTAATCCTATATTCTTCCAATAGATGGCACTAACTCTTCTACAGAACATTATCCTAGATAGTTTTATATACTTTCATAGCTGGAAAAGAGAATATACAAATTATGTGATTCACATGAGTGCCTGTGCACAAGTATGCACACATGCACACACACATAGCCAAGCTCTTCAAGAGAAAGAAAGAAAGGAAGGAAGGAAGGAAGGAAGAAAGGAAGAAAGAAAGGAAGAAAGAAAGAAAGAAAGAAAGAAAGAAAGAAAGAAAGAAAGAAAGAAAGAAAGAAAGAAAGAAAGAAAGAAAGAAAGAAAGAAAGAAAGAGAAAGGGAGGAAGGAAGGAAGGAAGGAAGGAAGGAAGGAAGGAAGGAAGGAAGGAAGGAAGGAAGGAAGGAAGGAAGGAAGGGAGGGAGGGAGGGAGGGAGGGAAGGAGGGAGAGAGGGAGGGAGGGAGGGAGGGAGGAAGGAAGTAAGGAAGGGAGGGAGGGAAGGAAGATGAAATATTCTCCACCAAAGCCCTTTTTTCATGTCTCATCATCTCAGAAGGTTGACCTTGGACTACAAAAGATTCTATCAATAGAACACAAGCTCTAGCTAGCGAGTCATTATCTAAGTCTAGATGATAAATTTAACAATACACTATGTATGCATATAATATGTCTATTGTCCGAAATCCAGCCTAGTTTACATAGACAGGTACATCACTAGAAAGTTGACCACTAAGAACTGATTTGGAGGGGTCATATCAGCTCATGAAACTCTCCATTGGAGAGATGATGGTGATTTTTTTATCAGTAGAGGGAATGTCCATGCGGATATACTCACGAATATTTTAAAGTAACACATGTCCAACTCTCAATGAACAAGTACAAAGAAAACCTAAAATTCTACTTTATTTGATGAGTAAACTAAAGAGAATTAAGTAGGTAAATTCTATATTATCTTTCAAAGGGCACTGCCTGCTTTGCCAGTTCGTGGAAATAATTTCTGCCAATACTGGAAAGTTAAGAATGAAGTTCTGAATTCAAGTACCAGTATAACCAAGTGAGGCCACAAGATGGCGCTTGCTGCACTCAGAAGACTAACTGCATCCTTTTTTTGTTTTGTTTTCCTAAAACAATTTCACCTTGGGTTTCGCCAATTCTATCAATGGAATTGTAGAAAAGAATGCAAGTTTAAAATACTGGGCACAGAGAGAGGAAGGATGCTCAAGGGCTGGAGAAGAAATTGTTAAAGCAATTTAAAAAGATGAGATTTTAAAATCTTATATGCTATGCTTCCCTTTCTCTCCCCGTTTTTCTGGATCATAAAATCTATGACCTGAAAGAAATCTGAGCAGTCACCTGGTCCAGGTCCCTGACTTTGGGCATATTGAATACCTGAGCTATCCAGGATAGATGGCTATCTATTGTCTTTCTGAAGTTTTTCAGAGATAATGATTGCACAGGTGCTTTTTTTTAATTTCATAAAAAGGTATTGTATTTACATATTGCAAAGTCACATTTATAAAATGATTAGATATACGATTCTTTCTCCCCATCAAACAGAATAATATTCCAGCACACTAAAAGTACCAATTTCACATTCTCAGTCACTTAGTTCAGTGTTTTATCCCTGGTCAAGAAACCTATCAATGCCTAGCACAGAGATACATAATACATACATACATAAGTATTCAAAATGTTTGGTGAATTGAACTGAATTGCTCCTTATATCTTAATAGCCCTTCCTCTTGGCCAGAATGGAAACAAATCTATTATGGGCACCATACACAAAATGAAACCAGACTGGAAGAGGCTTTTAATCTGTTTTATGTCATGGACTCTTTGGCAGTCTGGTGAAACCTATGGATTCCTTCTCAAAATAATTTTTTTTTTAGTTTATATTATTCATTTCCACAAGATTTCGAGTTACAAATTTTCTCCCCATTTTCCCTAACCACCACCCCAAAACAGCAAACCCACTGAATGTTCCCTCCCCCAATCTGCTCTCTCCCATGTCTTCCCCCATGCTCCCTCCAACTTTCCAGTAGGGCACGGTGGATCTCTATGCCCCAGTGCCTGTAAATCTCATTTCCCAGTTATATGTAAAATGATAATTATATATATATATATACATATATATATATATTAAACATTTGATTTTAAACTTTGAATTCCAGATTCCCTCCCATCCTCTCTCGTCACCCATCCTCACTGGGAAAATAAGCAACTCAACACAGGCTGCATATGTGCAGCCATGCAAAACATCTCCATAGTGGCTATATTGTGAAAGACTGACTATATTTCCCTCCATTCTATCCCACTCCCCACTTGTTCTATTCTCTACTTTGATCCTGTCCCTTTTCAAAAGTGGGTGCTTCCAACTTCCCTCCCTGCCCAGCCTGCCCTTCCTTTCATTATCCCCCCTCTCATCCCCTTCCCCCCTACTCTCCTGTAGGGTGAGATACCATATTTAGGGTGTATGTCATTCCCTCCCTAAGCCAAATTCAATGAGAATAAGGTTAACTCATGCCCTTTTGCCTTCCTGTACTTCCCCTCCATTGTAAGTTTTCCCTTGCCTCTTCTATATGAGACAATTTACCCCATTCTGTCTCTCCCCCTGTCCTCTCATTATATGCCTCTCTCACCTCTTAATTTCACCTTTCAAGTATCATCCCTTCCTATTCAATTGGTCCTGTGCCCTCTATGTATACCTGTACACATATATACACACACTCACATATGTATTCATACACCCATATACCCTCCTATACAGACATTTATATATATATATGCATAAATTTCTATTCCCTTCAAATATTCTCATACTGAGAAAAGTTTCATAAGCCACAATTATCATTTTTCCATGTAGGAATGTAAATAGTTCAATTTTAATAAGTTCCTTATGATTTCTTTTCCCTGTTTACCTTCTCATGCTTCTCTTGCTTCTTGTATCTGAATGTCAAATTTTCTATTCTACTCTGGTTTGTTCATCAAGAATGCTTGAAAGTACTCTATTCCACTGAATGACCATATTTTCCCCTGAAACATGATACTCAGTTTTGCTGGGTAGGTGATTCTTGGTTTTAATTCCAGCTCCTTTGCCTTCTGGAATATCATATTCCAAGCCCTTCGATCTCCCTCAGTGTAGAAGCTGCCAGATCCTGTGTTATTCTGATTGTGTTTCCACAATATTGAAACTGTTTCTTCCAGGCTGCTTGTAATATTTTCTCCTTGATCTGGGAACTCTGGAACCTGGCTATAATATTCCTAGGAGTTTTCTTTTTGGGATCTTTTACAGGAGGTGATCAGTGGATTCTTTCAACCTCTGTTTTGCCCTCTGTTTCTAAAACATCAGGGCAGTTTTCCTTGAGAATTTCTTAAAGGATGATTTCTAGGTTCTTTTTTTGATCATGGCTTCAGGCGGTCCAATAATTTTCAAATGATCTCTCCTGGATCTATTTTCCAGGTCAGTGGTTTTTCCAATGAGATATTTCATATTGCCTTCTATTTTTTCATTTGTTTGGATCTGTTTAATAGTGTTTAATAATCTTGATTTTTCATAAAGTCACTAGTTTCCATTTGCTCCAATCTAATTCTGAAGGAATGATTCTTTTCAGTGAGCTTTTGAGATTCTTTTTCCATCTGGCAAATTTGGCTTTTTATGGCATTCTCCTCATTGCCTTTTTGAGCCTCTTTTGCCATCTGGGTTAGTCTATTTTTTTTTTTTCTTTTTGGAGGGCAGTTGGGATTAAGTGACTTGCCCAAGGTCACACAGCTAGGTGTGTGTGTGTGTGTGTGTGTGTGTGTGTGTGTGTGTGTGTGTTAAGTGTCTGAGGCCAGATCCAAACCCAGGTCCTCCTGACTCCAGGGCCAGTGTTCTATTCACTGCTCCACCTAGCTGCCCCTGGGTTAGTCTATTTTTTAAGGTGTTATTTTCTTCAGTCAGGTTGTTGACTCTCATTTCATAATTTTTTTGCATCATTCTCATTTCTCTTCCCAATTTTTCCTCTACTTCTCTTATTTGTTTTTCAAAATCCTTTTTAAGCTCCTTTATGGCCTGTAACCAGCTCATATTTTTCTTGGAAGCTTTTGGTGCAGGAGTTCTGACTTTGCTGTCTTCCTCCTGCTCCATGATTTTGATCCTTTTTGTCCCCAAAATAGGAGTCTAATGTCAGATTCCTCTGTTTGCTTTGCTCCCTTTGCTTGCTCATGTTGCCACTCAATTACTTGACTTTTGTGCCTTTTGCCACAGTAGAACTCTGCTACCAGGAATGGGAGCTTTATCCCAAATGCTGGGGTTTTCTCAGCTGCCAGAACTATTAATTGGGTGCCTTCTCTGAAGCCTCCACATGCTCTGGCAAACTGGATCATGCACCCTAAGACCTCCACCCTAGACAGCAATCCAGATCCAAGCAGGTTAAAGCAAGAGTGATTACTCCTCAGACTGGTCACTTGGTCCCTCTACAATCTGCAGGCCTGGGGCTCTGAAGCAGCCACGCAGTGGGCAGCTTCACACCCATGGACCCTCAATTGCTTCTCGCCCCAGGGCAAAGGCCAGACCACACTCCCAAATTCCCTGTTCCCACAAAGTCTACACTGGCCTCTCACTTTGTCTTTGGCATCTATGGGTTGATAATTCTGGAAACCACTACAGCTGCTGGTTATATGAAGTCCCTCCAGCCAGCAGCTGGTCAGGCCACCCTGAGGCTAAAACCTCTGGCTTGAGCAGGGCTGGGCTCAGGCTCCCAGGGCGCTGTGCTGGCCACTCCCTGCTGGCCTGCTTGGCTATCTTCAGTGGGAGATTAGCTTCTCTCTGTCATTTTGTGTGTTCTATAGCTCCAAAGTTTGTCTAGAGTCTTTTTTTACATGAATTGGAGGAGGTGGAAGCCAGAGCCATGGGGAAGTCCTGTTTCTACTCTGCCATCTTGACTCTGCCCCCCTCAGAATAATTTAAAGTACATAAAACAAAATATTTAGCATATATATACACATATATTTATACTGAAATAGCTATAAAATATTTTTAAGTTCATGGATTAGGTTAAGACCCCGAGCTCTAAGTTCCGACAAAGTGGGGAAGGACACCCCACAAAGTGGGGGGAAAGGGATTCATTTAAAAATGAAATGGAAATCACACTAGCATCAAAGGACTAATCAACAAGTATTTATTAAGCACCTACTATGTTCCAGGCATTGTGAATTCAAAGGCAAAAATGAAACAACCCCGACCCTCGAGGAACTTACATTCTATCAGGAAAGACAAAATATGTTTGAACAAGTATACACTAGGATGTGTGTGTGTGTGTGTGTGTGTGTGTGTGTGTGTGTGAAATGGGGCGGCTGGGTGGTGCAGTGAGTAATAGTGCTGGCCCTGGAGTCAGGAGGACCCAGGATTGGTTCCAGCCTCAGATACTTAACACCCACACAAAAAAAAAAAACTGGCTATGTAACCTTGAGCAAGTTACTTAACCCCAATTGCTTAAAAAAAAATACAAGGAAATGTTGGAGTATGAAGTGAAGAAGCACTAGAACTAGAACAGGGAGGACAGGAAAGATCCCATCATGTAGGTGGTGGCACTTGAGCTAATCTTTGAAGAAAGCTAAGGATTTAAAGAGGAGGAGATGAGAAGGGAGTGCATTCTAGACACAAAGAATAGCTCATTCAAAGTCACAGAATGAGAGATGGAATGGTTTATGAGAGTAACAGCAAACTGGCCAGTTTTGCTGGACCATACAGTGTATAAAGGAGAATACTATAATAATATTCTGAGGAGCACAAAAAGAGCCCATGACATTAAAAAAAAGTCTAAGAAACACTAGTTAAGGGAGAAAATAATTAATTTGGCTTTTGACATGATAATGAGCTTGATATGGCTACAAGGCATCCAGTTCAAAACATACAAGAAGAGATTCAAGACTGTAGTTCAGAAGGACTGGCTATGTAAGTCTGAGAGTCATCTACATGGAAATGATAATATGACTCATGGGAGATGATGATGTTACTATGAAAGAGAATACAGCTATAAAAGATATGAGGGTCCAAGATAGCCCCTTGGGATTAAACCCATAGTTAGGGAGTGGAACAAGGATGATGATCCAGCAAAGGAGACTGACTGACTCAGACAAGTAAGAGAGAGAGTAGTATGAGAAAGGATGGTTAGCAGTAGCAAATAATGTAGAGAGGTCAAGAAGAATGAAATTGAGAAAATGTCATTGGATTTGGCCTTGAGATCATGCCATATCAATCAACAAGCACCTACTACATACCAGGCATTGTGCTAGACAGTGGGAACACAAGTAGCGACTAAAGCAATCCCCACTCTCAATAAGCTGATATTCTAGAATAAGTAATATAACAAGTTGGATAGAGCTCCTGGTCTGGAGTCAGGAAGACCTGATTTCAAATCTAGCCTCAGACACTTCCTACCTGTGTGACACTGGACAAGTCATTTAACCTTGTCTGCCTCAGGTCCTCATCTGTAAAATGAGTCGGAGAAGGAAGTGGCAAGGCACTTCAGTATCTTTCAAGAAAACCCCAAATGAGGTCATGAATCATAGATTACTGAAATAAACATATGCATATATATATATGCATACATATATGGTTGTTTGTCCTTTGTTTTCAAAGAGGATCAATGACATCATAGGGTTATACCTTGACTTATCTGTGAATTGGATTTAAATGAGGTAGAGTTGCACAAAGTCATCAGTCTCACTCTCTTCCAGTCCTGGAAGTCTAGTGGGCAGAATGACTGGTTATGGCCCAGGATGCCCTGGATGACCTCAGTGCCTTTGATACCTGACCATAGTGCCCCACCGAGCCTGCTTCAGCTACTTTCATGGCTATTGGAACAAATTGTTTTCATCTACCCATTCTGCTGAGAGAAGTCTTCACATGCTTGGGGCAGACATCCCCTAACTCACTGAAAGGTTTGAGGCCTGTCAGTTACCCTCAGCCTGATTTAGTCCATCTGCTGAGATAGTTTTATTGGGTGTGGCCACTACACATACTACAGCTTCTTGGAGCCACAGGTGAGAGTTGGACAACACATAGACACCAGAGGTAGATGAGCAGCCCTGAAGTGAGCTCAGGGAGCCCTCATACCAAAGGTGCTAATCCTCCTAAACACTCCACACATAAGGTATAAAGTTAGTAAACACAAACATAGAGAAAGTAATTAAATATGATGTAGTTTGAGAGAAACTAGCATTTGGGGATCAGGAAAGGCTTCCTGAAAAAGATTATTGAATTCCATCTTAAAAGAGAAGAGGGACGCTATGAGACAGAGTGCATTCTATGCATGTGGGGCAGGCAACACAAAGGCAAGGAGGTAGAAGATGGAGGGTTGTGAATGAGGAACAGAGAGGACAGTCTGGAATGACCAGTCATGGAGGAAGGGGTAAAGCCCAACGAAGCTGGAAAGATGGAATGTCAGGATCAGGTTGTGAAAGGCTTTAAAAGCTGAACTGAGGGATTTCTATTTTATCCTGGTGGTTGGCTGGTTGCTTGTTGTCCTTGGTTCTCAAAGGGGACTAAAATGACATCACTATGTTGGGGTCAAAGTACAATGTGTCCACCTATGGCTGATCACACCAATGTGAGCTTGGAAGGCTCTACCAGGTGGAGCACAAATTGTCCATGTGAACATTTAGAGTGGAGATATCTCTGAATTTGAACATTTCACATTTCTTTTGAACTTCTGTAATTCTGCTTTGCTCATTAAGTACAGTACCTTCTTTGAAGTAGGAATGCCATACTGAACACTCCTATGCCGGTGTCTCCCATGTCTCACAATTGATACCAAAACTCTTCAAAGACACTTTTAGAGTGTCCTCACTTCTTCCCACCTCCATGTGAGTTCTCCGTAAAACAGTCTTTTAGACAAACGTGTCTGGCCTTCAAACAACATAGCCAGATCATTGGAGTTGTTCTCTCTGCAGCAGAGTTTGAATGCTTAGCAGTTCAGCTTGAGAAAGGACCTCAGTGTTTGGCACCTTATCTTGCCAGGTGATCTTCAGAATTTTCCCAAGATGATTCAAATGGAAGTGATTCAGTCTCCTGGCATGGCATTGGTATACTGTCCAGGTTTCACAGGCATACAACAATGAGGTCAGCACAATAGCTCTGTATACTTTCACACTTTCCTTTGGAGCCTCCCAAACACTGAGCTAGTTCTGGCAATGCAACCATCAAATTCATCATCTATGTGTACATCCCTGGAAAGTATATGGCCAAGGTAAATGAACTTATGCACAGCATTCAAAATTTCTCCATTTTATTTTATCCTAGAGATAATAGGAAGCCAATGGAGTTGGCTGAGTGGGAAGTCTCATAGTGAAATCTACGTTCACAAATAATCCCTTTGGCAGCAGTTTTTTTAGGATGGGCTGTAGCAGTGAGAGAGTTGAGGCAAGGACACCACTTAGGAAGCTGTTGAAATTTTCTAGGCAAGAAGTGATGAGAACTTGCTATTAATGAAAAGGTGGTGTTGGATTGGAGAGCTGTTGTGAAAATAAAAATGGCAAGATTCAGCAGTTGATTTTATATATAGTGTAAGAAAGTGAGGAATCAAGCATTATGCCAAGATTATGAACTTTGGACAGGGCAAGGGTTCATATAAGGACTGGTTAAAGAATCCACACATACTTATTCTAGAGAAGACTTGAGAGGGACTGTCTTCAAAAGACCCAAAATGGCTATAACAAGAAATAAGTAGAGAGCAGAACTAGGAGAAACAGGTGAAAGTTTCAGGGCAACATATTCAGGCATAACATAAGGAAACAATTCCCAACAAGTAGAGTTGTCCAAAAGTAGAATGGGTACCTTGACCCTGGAGTCAGGAAGAACTAGGTTTAAATCCTACCTCTCATATTTACTAGCTGCATTAGTATGGGCAAGTGATGAGATCTCTGAGTCTGTTTTCTCATCTGTAAAATAAAGTGGTTGTTTGTATGGTACAGTGGAAATAGCACCAGCTCTAGAGTCAGTCTTAGGCAGAATCAGAGGACGTGAGTTTAAATCCCACCTTAGCCTACCAGGGCCTCCGTTTTCTGGCTTGTGAAATAAAGGAGTTGGACAAGACGGCATCAGAGCCAAGAACTCTTCCAGCTCTGTATCAATGATTTCATGACCTTGCAAAATTAGCGAATCCCCCCCTTCTTCAAGAAGAGTGAGGGTAGTAAAGGGTTTTTAAGCAGATATGACCAAATCAAGACTGTTGGAGAAATTTTTATTCAAGTATGGATTTGATGTGACAATAATAACATTAATATTATGCAAATGTATGCAAAACACGACATCCCTTCTCTCATTCGATCTACACAACCCTGAGGTAGGTATCAATGCCTTCATTTTACAACTGAGCAAACAAACATTCAGAAAGGCTGTAACTTGCCCATAATTTGACAGCAAGTAAATGACTAAGGAAGGATCAGAACCCCAACCTTTTCTGGTTCAAGGTCCAACACTCATTCTAGCAGATGAAATTATTTAGACAGCCTTTAAGATCTCTTCCAACTCTAAAACATTCCCTGGGTGTTCTGAAAAGTACTTTGGATATATTGGGAGGGAGAGGCCTCACATTTTTTTTTTTTGGAGGGCAATTGGGATTAATTGACTTGCCCAAAGTCACACACAGATAGTAAGTGTGTCAAATGTCTGAGGCTGGATTTGAACTCAGGTCCTCCTGACTCCAGGGCCGGTGCTCTATTCACTGCGCCACCTAGTAGCCTGGAGGCCTCACATTCTTAGTACCAAATTTAAAAATTAAAGTATCTCCTTTTTGCAAAGCACTGAGATCAATAAGCTAAGGAGAGACAAACATATAAAACTGATTCTTTCCTTCACAAAGCTTATAGTTTAGTAATGGGTAAAGATCCACAAAGAGATAATGTCAAAAATTTATAATAATGCCTCAAGGTTAAGCAAATTAGTAAAGTGTGGTGAATAGAGGTTTAGCCTTGGAGTCAGGAAAACCTGTTTTAGGTTCTTCCTATAATACATACTGTTTGTGCAAATCTGGGCAAGTTATTATTTAATCTCTTAGCATCCCCAGTTACAGGTCAGTATTAGTAGAGTGAGTTTCTTTATCAGAAATTCCAGTCACCAGTGAAATCAAGTATCTTGATTCCAAAGATGTTTATGTGGTATGCCAAATATATGCTTGCCAAAAAGACTTTTATGGAGAACTCACACAGGGCAAGTACTCACATGATGGTCAGAAAAAGTGATACAAGGACACTCTCAAGGTCTCTCAAGAATTTTGGAATTGATTTGTGATATGGGAAATGCTAGCACAGGACTGCCCAGCATGGCATGCCCTCATCAGAGAGGGTGCTGGGCTCTAAGAGCAAAGCAGGATTGAAGTAACTCAAAGAAAAAAGTGAGATACACAAATTTAGAGAATCCACTCCAAATGTTCACGTGGATTATTTGTGCCCAACATGCAGCAGAACAGTCCAAGTTCATATTAGTCTGATCAGTCACAGCTGGATCCAGTGACTTGACTCTAACACAGTAATATCATTTTGGTCCTCTTTAAGAATAAAGAAAAACCACCACAAATAATATGCACAATATACGCTCAAAGTGGGCACCAAACAAAGTGTTATGCCCTGAGAAGGAAGGCCACTAATGGTCTTCATGGTATTAATGGCTTCATGAATGAAAAAACATGAATGGTGCTTTAAAGGACAGTAGAAATTCAAAAGGCAGAAAGGGAAAAAGGACATTCCAGGCATATGGAAGAGTAGCAGCTGTACTGCCGGGTGTGTTCAGGGGGGAAAGAATAGTCCAGTTTGACTGGATGGGATTAATATGAGAAGTCTCAAAAGGTAGGGTGGCACCAGGCCATCTCCATAACCAGGCCTTTATACCAAAGATGGTTAAAATTTAGCAGGCATTAGGAAAGCAGTGAAATTTCTGAAGAGGAATAAAATGGCAAGAATTACGCTTTTGTTGTTTAGTCGTTCAGTCATGTCTGACTCCTTGTGACATGGATCATAACATGACAGGCCCTTCTATCCTCCTCTATCTCCCACATTCTGCCCAAGGTCAAATCCATTGCTTCCATTACACCATTTATTTAATCTCATCCATCTTCCACCATCTTCTTTTGCCTTTAGTATTTCCCAACATCAGGGTCTTTTATAATGAATCCCATCTTCTCATGTGGCCAAAGTATCTAAGTTCCAACTTCAGTATTTGTTCTCCTAATGAATAGTTTTAATTAATTTCTTTAAGTATTGAATGATTTGATCTCCTTGCTGTCCAAGGGATTTTCAAGTCTTCTCCAACACCACAATTCTAAAGCATCAACTCTGTCATGCTCAGCTTTCCTTACAGACCAATTCTCACAACAATACATTGTTACTGGCAAACCCATCTATGTGGACCTTTGTGGGCAAGGTGTTATTTCTGCTTTTTAGTATGCTGTTCAAGTTGGCCATACCTTTCCTTCCAAGGAGCAAGTGTCTTAATTTCATGGCTGCAGTCATTGTCTGCAGTGATCTTTGAGCCCAGAAATACAAAATTTGACACTGCTTCCAGTGATGGGGCCAATTGTCATGACCCTAGGGTTATTTTAAATTTTATTCAAATCGGCTTTCTTTCACTCTCATTAAGAGGCTTCTTAATTCTTCACTTTCTGTCATCAGAGTGGTATTATCTGTATATCTCAGATTGTTGGTATTTCTCCCAGACACCTTAATTCTGGTTTTTGACTCATCCAGCCTGGACTTTCAAATGTGCATGATGTATGATGCATATAAGTTAAATATAGCCGTGTAGTACTCCTTTTCCAATCTTAAGCCCATCACTTGTTCCATGGTCAGTTCTAGGTGTTACATCTTGACCTACATACAAGTTCCTCAGGAGACAAGTGAGATGATCTGGTACTCCCATCTCTTTGAGGACTTGGCACATCTTGTTGCTGTCAACAGTCAGAGGCTTTAGTGTAGTCAAGGAAACAGAAGTAGATTTTTGGTTTCTGTAACTCCATTGCTTTCTCCATAATCCAGTAAATGTTGGTAACTTGGTCTCCAGTTCCTCTGACTTTTCAAAAACCAGCCTACTATTCTGGTAATTCTCTGTTCACATATTTGAAGCCTAGGTGAAGACTCTTTAGCATAACTTTGCTGATGTATGGAATTAGTACAACTGTTCATTAACTTGAACAAACACTCTTTGGCATTGCTCTTCTTTAGGATTGGAATGTAAATGTTTTCCAATCCAGCAACTGCCAGATTTTCCAAATTTGCTGACATTTTGAGTGTAGCACTTGTTAACAGCATCATCTTTTAGGATTTTTTTTTAAGCAATTGGGGTTAAGTAACTTGCTCAAGGTTACATAGCCAGGTGTTTCTGGGTAGGTGCTAAGTGTCTGAGCCCAGATTCGATCCACATGTCATCCCAACACTGGGGCCGGTGCTCTTACTCGTTGTGCTAACTGGCCGCCCCTGCATCTTTTAGGATTTTAAATAGCTCGGCTGAAGAATGAAATCAAGTAGACCTTAGAAAGCACTGCCAGTAATAAGCCTAGTGGAGGTGACAGAATTCTGGCAAACTGCTTAAGGAAGGTTATTCTGGTTGCTATGAAAAGATGGGACTAGAAAGCAGTGAAAATCAAAGTTTTTAGGAGGCTATGGCAATAATGCAGATAGGTGGTGATAAGGGCAATATCACTTTTTTGCTGTTTAAGGACTTTGCATTGCTGATCTATAAGAAATGTTCAATCATGAACCCAGTCAGTCCATACTGTAGCTTCTCCAACAAACTTGGATCAAAATATGCAGCCACTGAAATTCAACTCTGACCATTTCTAAATGAAACACTTCTTCATAGTCACTGAGATAATTGCCCAAAGTAATGCATGAAGACAGTGAAAAGAAATCCTATGCAAGACACCCATCTCGGGATAGATTTGCCCCTAAAAGCAAAACAAAACTCAAAGCTAACAAATGATGGACAGGTGTCTTCATTATACAGAACGAGATTTTGAAGATTACACTAGCTGCCTCCAGCAACATATCTCTCATTCAAAGCTTAAGAGGCAAAATGAAAAAAATTTAAAAAATCCAAGCCATTTACCTCAAGTCTTAGTACTCCTTCCCCCAAAACTTCTCTTTTAAAGCCTCAGCACAATTTGAAAATTAGTTATTTTGGAAAAGATAAGTTTTACTAATAATTTAAGTCACTACATAAAGAATTGACCAAGCAAAACAGTTGAGTATTCATGAACTTTTGGAATGTAGTTCAGTCCAAATATAAGAAAAAACTATAAAACATCCACTTAAAAGCCTTAGACAAACCTTTAGAACATCTGTTTAAAAGTTTTAGAGCTGGATGTTAATACATTCCCCCATTTCAATGTGTATACACACAATTTGAATTGAATGAATCTTTGCTAATCTAGTCCCCCTCTTCCCCCACCAAGGGACAGATGCTAACCAGAAGAGTTAACAATTGCAATTAGCTCTAACCAAAATGGCTTTTACACAAACCCTCAGTCCCTTTACATTTCATCAAAAACCTCAGAACTCAGCTGAATTTACCAAGCAAGTTGAAGAGTTGCACCCTTCTTCCTATGGATCCAGCTAATAACCCTTGAAGATAACAAATGGCACTTAGACTATAAGCACTTTTACATTTAGAAGTGCTCTCCTTAAACCACTGCCTCCTACACAAACTGGAAAGCATTTTGTTCTATGCAATGTGTAAATTGATGGAATTAGTGGGGAGATGGAAGTGTAAACTGTTGATCATCAGTTTTCCATACTCTCCCTAGCATGGAAGGAAGATTTCAGAATTTCAGCATCACCCAGAGCAGTACTATTAGGCAATACCTAGGCAAGGCCTTTGCAATTCTTCTTCTGTATAAGACATGCCAGCAAGGTCTTCATAAGAACCTATTTTTACACAAAATTATCAAAGTCTCTGAGGCAATCCACCTCTTCTCCAGGCTGAGATGCAAGTCTATATCTTATCTAGATCTTCATATATCCTGAATATTGGGGGTGAAGGTAATGGTATGATTCAACCCCATTGTTTATATTTTATCAAACTGATTTTTAACAGGAGGATGTCCTGTTGCTTATAAATCACAAAACACTACCTGTGGAACTGACTGAGCCCAGAGCTACATTTGGAGGACATAGATACAGGGGATGACAGCACGCACAGGTATGACAGGACTTCTCAAACTCTTCACTTTTGAGGGCAGGTCTGTGTGTGGCCTATGACACTTTAGGTATAGCCTAGAACATTTTCAAATATTTGAGGCAAAAAGGAAAACTTTTGATACTACTACTCCAAAAAATGTAAATTACTCCTCCCTAAGTGAAAGAAAATTCACAAGGACACCCCAATTGAATGTGAATAAGCACAGTGTAGTACTTCCATGTCTACTAATGTCTGGTCCTTAGTGCCTACTAATGTCACTAAGTAAACAAATAATTTCCCATATCTAGTAGATAAAAGTGTTGAACTTGGAATAAAAAACAAACCCTAGGTTCAAATCCTGCCTCAAATTCCTAATAGTTGTGTGACCCTGGGCAAGCTGCTTAACTACTCCCAGTTTCAGTTTTGTCATCTGGAAAATGGAGCTGGTACCCATAGTATTCACCTCATAAAGATGTTGTGAGGATAAAATGAGATCACATATGTAAAGCACTGTGCAAAACTTAAAAGTGGTACCTAATATAGCAATAATTATTATTCTCCTAGTAAAATCACAGTTTAGGGTATACAGTTAATATGGAACAATGCAACTCAGATTTGCACAGATTAATTTTACTTAAATATCAACCTCACTCATCCAAGATAAGCTTAAAGACAAGACAAACTCCTGCCATCCAAACATCATCTAGACAATGATTCAAAAGCAGTATAGGAGACCTTTTAAATGTTGCACTTCATTGGGCCATGAATGTAGAATGAAACAGTATTTTAGGTACAATCTACATAGAGTTTTAAGTGTATGGACATATAAATAGCAGTTATAATAAATATGGTTATAGTTTGACAAGAATGCCATTTTCCTCAGGTATACTCAAATTTGCCAAAGGGACTATCTTAATTCATTTCAAACAGAAGAGGGATGTGGATGATATTCTGGCTAAAACTGAAATATTTATATTCACATTTATAGAAGTGAAACATAACTGAGAACAACCACTGAACATAATTTTCTTCTAGTACCATAGCAGCAACAGCTTATGAAGTTATACCACTTAATACAAATTCCAGTTTTCCCATAATACCCCAAGATGCATCCCCAAAGAAATGAAATATAAGGGAACCATAAAAATTTAATTTTAATGATACAGAAATAGTATATAGTACATTCCTTTCCACAGCAGCACTTCATTCATCTCTAAAAAGTTTAACAAAATTAAGGCTAAATCAGCGCAACCTGATAATAATGGGATATCCAATGATGTTTTTAAAAGAATGTTTTCATAAATAAAGCATATTCTTCAAGCAAAAAAAAAAAAGTTTTAACAAGATACCAAGAATGGAAAGCACACAATAAAGCATGTTTCTTTACACCAAACTAACAATAAAAAACCCCAAAACAATTTGAAAATTACAAATGAAACCAAAAACCCCAACAACATAATGTAAAGGCTTTTAGGAGTTGGACTTATACAGTATTAGGCCATTTTGTATAATAAAGCCAACTGTCACCAGGGACACCTATGTCTCCATGATACTCCTTTGGGGAAAAAAAAAAGTGCTTTAAATATGTGTATGTATGTATGTGTGTGTCTGTGTGTGTGTATATATATATATATCTATATATATATCTATATATATATATCTCTATAGAAGTATGTGTGTATGAATACACACATACATATATAGATACTTATAGATATATATTAAATTCAAGTTAACTATTTATATCAGTGGATCTTTGTTTTCTGAAACTCTGATTGCTGAAGGTTAGGTCTTCAGTCCTGAGTTTCTTTTCCTTACCTCATCCAGGCAAAAAAAAAAAAATTTATGCCTTCAACACCACAAAGCAAAAAAGCATCTCCCTGCTAAAGACAGGAAAACAAGAAATAAAATCCTTTCTCCTCTTCCCAAAGTAATATATGTAGTTTCTGCTCAAGTTTTGTCTAAAAATATTTGCATTCTGGGTCTAGGTTATTTTCTTTTATTATCTTGTTTACAGCCACAAAAACAGGCCTTTAACAAGTCTACTGAATCCTTCCCTTTGCTCACCTGACAGGTGACAATTTTGGAAAGTCTTCACTGGTTCCTATATAACAAAAGGTTTTCCTCTCTCTTTTCCTCAGAATAATATTTATATTTTTTAAAATATCAAGGAAAATATTTATTTTCAGTAACATGATTTACTTTCTGAAATCCTTTGCTCTTAATACACAAGAGTAATATCTATGACTAATGTAAGCCCTTGTTTACATTAAGTGCCTCTCATCACATATGTTTTCAAGAGTTTGTCTGCTATTTTATTAGCAAATGTTGGTTTCTATTCTGTATTTTTTGTCTCAGCTCTGGGAATTTCATCATTTTTATCATCAACAGAAAGGTGTAGATGTTTTGTCAATGTTACCATTCCCTAGAAAAGCATATCCTATTCTATCCAACAAGAAAAAGTAAACTATTACCTCACAGTTTCCATGCATGATTGTACATTTTCACCTAGCAAGTAGCTGATAGTGTGTTGTCTCCAAATTTATATGGTAACTTTTCTCCTTATTTCTTTGGTCTTCAGAAACTATATTTTTCCAGAGACTTCAAATAGTGAGGGAAAAGCCCAGATAACATAACAAAAACTCATCTTAAAATATGAGAAGGGGGCGGCTAGGTGGCGCAGTGAATAGAGCACCAGCCCTGGAGTCAAGAGGACCTGAGTTCAAATCCGGCCTCAGATACTTAACACTTACTAGCCGTGTGACCTTGGGCAAGTCACTTAACCCCAACTGCCCTGCCCTCCCCATGCCAAAAAGCAAAATATATATAGATGGGAAGAAAACTGCATTTGGAAAGATAGTCACAGTAACATTGTTTCCCAATGACCATAAATATCTGAGAGAAAGCTAGTTAAAACAGATGAAATTTATATTTTATGTAGCCTTGCACACAAATCACACAGCTGGTGCTATTGTTAACCCTTAATTATTCACATTAATACCAGGGACCATTAACAAAATAATATAAGACAACCCAATGTCAAAATTGTGGTGTAAAGTTAAGGATAGGGACCATATTTTATATTTCTTCTGAATTCTCCACAGAGCTTAGCACAGAGTTAAGCAAATAATAATAATGGGTACTTAAAACTTATCTGATGATAACCATTAAGACTCAGCTTAAGCCTATTCCATATTACTGAATATCTTGAACAACTTTACCCACCACTATCCAAAAGCACAGAATCATACAGCTAAGCAGAGAGTGTTAAGATAAAGGTGAGTAGAGAGAGCAATGCATGTATATAAGGTATATTCACTTGGATAATAAGATAATTAGATAATAACCTATAAAATGATTTATTTTGAAACTATTACTATGTGATGAAAACAAATGGGGGGGAAGTCAAATAAATTTGGAATAGGAAGTAATGAGAGAATCTACTATTTATATAATTGGCTAACAAATATTTATTAAGTTATTCTTAAGAAATAACTTATAAATATTAGTAAATTCCTTTTTTAACATTTTCTTTCTTTTGAACAGAATACATTTATTTTTTCCCTTTCACCTAGCACGGTATAAAACATTTCTTTATTATGGTGGAAGCTCTTTATTCTGCTGCTACTGGGAGAAAAGATCTTATATGCCCCCTGCATTTTGGTAGACATAATGTAAAACATATTTTGTCCATATCGGTGTGTAATAATGATTATGCCACAGTAGGATTCTCCTGTATTATCTTTTCATGATTACAGAAAAAGTAGTAGGGAAAGAAAGCATTTCCAAGCATTTAAAAAACTTTTTAAAGATTGAAGAATTGAATTTGACATAAAAAAAAAAGAGAGACTAGGGCAGGAAAAGGGGAAAGCTACAATACCATTTAAGACCACATCACCACTGTCCTCTATCTTTACCTTGCCCATTTGACAGTTTAGACACATTGGGTGAAAAAAGAGAAAGGGAAGGAGAAAAATGGAAATCAAAAGAGAGACAAGACGGATACTTCTGGTTGGTTTTTTACTACCTTAAAAAAAATTTCAAGTCATCAAAAAAGAACCAAAGTACTGCTCTCTCTCATTCTCTCTACTACTACTTTTAAGTGCTGTTGACAAAAGAAAACAGTAAATTAAAACACCAGTATAACAAAAATAAATTCTGGCTAAGAAACCTTGTACAGAAAAAATGTACCACAAAATTCAATGGTAAACAATGCAAGCATTAAATCATTAGTTCTTTAAAAACTAACAATCTTTCCTCAAAGGCAGGTTTTCCTCAAGTTAGACATCTTTAAAAAAACTTAAGTAAAGAATTATGTACTAGTTTCCTCTCATTAAATGTCTAACTGGTGTTAAATATCAATAGTTATATCAAAAGATGGATATGAAGTAAAGATAATGAAGACAAAAGATTTTCCAATTTGAATCCTGGACCTATCCTCTAGAGTAAGCAGTATGTTTTATAATTATGTTAATGACTTTAGTTGAAAAAGTATTATATAAATTAAAGAATATGAAATCTGGAAGAGACCTTATAGGTCACCTTATTCCACTTCCTAATTTTGCATATTAAGAAACTGAGGCCACAAGAAGTTATTGACTTGCCTAGAGTCAAATAAATAATAAGAAATCCAGGACTAGAACACAGATCTCCTGAGTCCTGGTACAGTGATCTTTAAAACATATGGCACTTCCTCAAAATATTACTGAACAAATCTTAGCTTGTGAATATAGACTTGCTTTCCAACAATTTGTGATAGTAATTTTTTCTACATTGTTGTAGTTTTTAAAGTTAATTAATATTTTTAAAGGAAGGATGCAATTAAAGAAAAGAAAGTATTAAGCTTTTTTTTAAATTTCACTATTTGTAAAGATTTTAGCTATTTGGGTATTTTTATGATATTAAACATTGATATACAGTCATATGCTATAAGCACACAACCTCTCATCTTTCTGCATGGTTAGGAAGCTAGCCCAGAGACATCAATATTATAAAATAATTTGAGACTACACATTCCACAACAATGAAATTCATATCTATAGATAGAATCTACAACATCCAATTGCAGCATATACACACAATGGATATTAACTAAGAAAACATCAGGCTTTTTTTCTTAGTTTAGTCAGAAGTCAGGATGAAGCCAGTTGACAGCATGATTTCACTGGATACAAAAAGATTCATAAGAAGCATTATCTCAGAAGAAAGTAATCTGAACTTAGTTTCTTAGCTATGGTCCTGGATAGGTAAAATTTTTAGTCCTAGGCATTTAGATTTAAATATACTAAAAGGTTATGGGACCTAATATCTCTTTAGGAAAAATTTACCATATAACTTCATACACCAAATTTAAGTTTTTGGACTACATTTATGTAGGACTGGCTACTAAAAGCTAGTATTTGGTTCAACTTAACACCTGAACACTTTTATAAATTTACTCTTCCCCATTCCACAAAAATGTTTATAAAGAAGTCTGAAAAAATAGATCAGTCAGCTGATAGTTACTACTGTACATGAACAGCTTCATTTGTCAAATATTACTGCCCCAATCCCTCAAGACCATTACATCACAAAAGACATTTTTTTTAAGAAAACAGTTTCACGCACTTAATCATAAAAAAAAGAACAGAAATCAACAATATTGAGGGGAAGGGTAGGTTATTTTCTGACAACAACTGCAGAAACACAAATTCAGAGGATTCCTGACATGCAAAACCTCGAACTAGATAGGAAGGAGTTAACAAAACAAATTCAGCAAAACAACTCTAATAACTGTTGAAATCAAGCCTCTTAATAAAACCAAATTATTTCTTTCTCAAGGCAACCATTAGCTAAAAAGGAAAAATTATTTGATATCCTTGGTCCACTGTAATTCTCCAAGCACAGGATCATGTGTGTTTGTTGATATTCTCAATGGACTAAGGAAGTTTTTAAAACTGTTACAATTCAATTTTTATATCTCCAAAAATATTATATGATCAATGCACTTAACTTAAAGCTTCAGGTTTTAATAACTTCATTAGACTTCTTAAAAAACCAACACAAACATACTTTCTAGAGTGCAAAATGCTTCTTATTTAAATATTCAATAACATAAATGCAATTTGTTTTTCAATGCATTAATCCTTTCTTAAGGATTATCACCACGGAGGCATCCAATGCCGGCAATGGATGCTAATCAGGACAGCCAACATAAGTAAAATGCAACAGTAAAAATTTTCATACAGTGTCTTCTCCTTTCCAGTTGACCATAATTATTTACTTGTACAAACTCATTGTTGGACTCTGATACATGCACATATATGCATCACAAAGAAGTCTTCGTGCACAGCCTTGGATTCTCCTGGAGTCTAGGGAATGCAGTTCTTCTAGAGACATTTTCAAGTACTCCCCAACTTCTGGACATGGGGTAACTTGAGGAATGTTAAAGCCATTCTGACCACCTATGAAAAATAGAAATATTTCTTTTCAGAGCTCATCCAACAAAAGTTCAAGAAACAAAAATGTCTTCAATTCTATGTGCTGCCATGTCAAACAAATCCAACATAAAAGTAAGGTCATTCTTTTTTTTTTTCAAATCTAGTTTTAGGAGGTTCATTTTGAGACCTAAATGAAATTTACTATGTAGAAAATATGATGACACTGCAGATAACTATTGTGCTGTGAATGCTGTCAATTACCAAATCATCACATCAGCTAAGTTCATCAAATGATTTAAAAATAATGGTTCCCATGGATGTTGTCAGAAAAACATGGGAAGACATACATGAACTGATACAAGTAGCAGAATCAGGAGAAAAATTTACACAGTAACAGCAACACTGATAATTATCTATGAAAGACTTAGTAAATGATCAACACAATGACCCACCACAATTCTCAAGGACTCATGATGAAAAATACTCTTTACCTCCAGATGGAGAATTGACTCAAAGTGTAGACTGAAGTATGTTTTTTCCTTTATTTTTCTTGGGTTTTTTTCAGGGGGGTGGAAGAGGGGATGGAACATGGGTAATGCAGAAATATCTTTCACATGGCTTCACAGGTAAAATGGGTATCATTTCTTGACTTCTCAACGCTCTAGTTTTAGGCAACTCACAAAAATAAACTCTGCTGATTGTCAGAGTCCAAGGACAGATTGAAAATGAGGTTACAGATGTTTGTCCTCTCCCTGGTTCATACTACCTTCCAACTCTCAAAATAGGCATTTTACAATCCTATGATTTAGTAAGGATTTACTCTCAGAGATTTGAAAGCAACTGATTTAACTTTTGACAACTCTATGTAGCAAATGAAATCTGTTGCTACCTTAAAGGTGCTCCAATTTCTTAGATCTTTTGGCTTAACAGTGAAAGTGAAATGGAAAAAAATAAGTACAAAGAAAAAGAAAATCTTTGGTTTCTTTCAGGAATAAGTGTAAGCACCCATGGATCTATGAAGCTTTTCCTGACTCCCCCAGCTGCTAGTGTATTCTCTCCTCAAACTACCTGTGAATACTTCTGTATATATTATGCAAATACTTAAGATATGTATATATGGTCTCCCCCATTAAAATGAAAGATCTTCTAGGAGTTACAAAAGTGACTTTCTCACTTTCATCTTTGTACCCCTAGTGTTTATAGCACAGTGCCCCCCAAATAAAGCAGGGGCTTGATAAATGCTTGTTGACTGATCATCTGATTCCAATTAGGAGGAACGGAGGGATTCTATGCATGATCCACATTTCCATAGCATACTCCCAAAGCACTGAAAGGACTACCAGATTAGGACAGACTAAGTAATGTGCATATATAATAATTCTGCTAAATATAAAGTGCTTTCGTTTGTTTTATATACAACTTAGGTAGGCCTGATCTTTAATGGGTGTAGAATAGGAGGGTATGTATGCAGCAGCATGATTTGAAGGACTCTGAGAAAAGCCCTTTAGCCCCTAAATACTCTTCTCTCCTCGCTGTCTTTATCATCATATGTAAAATCCCTATATTTC
>NW_027185754.1:7087624-7219183 GCF_028583685.1 Petaurus breviceps papuanus
GCACAGGACTCTACTCAGAAGGAAGAATACAACGGGAAGTCCTGGGCAACTAGAAAGCAGCATGGAGAACACTGAGGTGCTCCCCTAACTATTGGAACTCTATACATAAAGTTTTGCCAACCTTCTCCCCACTAACTATAAAAGAAAAATATTTCACTTTTGCCTAGGTATGGACCTGATCTTACAATCTTATATATCCTATATTCTGGAAGATGATACATGAAGTACAAGTAGAAAAAGCTTATTTTGTATGAGAAGTGGGAAATTTTATAGTTTTTTAGAAATGCTATTCTTAGCTCCCTATGTTGAATAATGAAATAATAAGCAGAAGAAACGGGAGATAGAACCAGTAATCATAATTTTTTAGGACTATATATGCTTGCTAATATATGAACAGCTTAATGTGTCAAATATCACTGTCCCAATTCCCTAAGACCAATACATCACAAAACAACAAATGTAGAAAAATAAATCCAGAGGATTCCTTCCAGAAGTGCAAAAACTTCTTATCTATGGATTTCTAATTTTTAATCTATGGATTAGAAATAATTTAACGTTGTAACAAAGATATACAATAAAATTTCATGTACGGGGGTGGCCAGGTAGCACAACGAGTGAGAGCACCGGCTCCAGTGTCGGGATGACCTTGGGATCAAATCCGGGCTCAGATACTTAGCACCACACCTAGAAATAACTGGCCGTGTAATCTTGAGCAAGTTACTTAACCCTGATGGCTTTAAAAAAAAAATTTCATGTACAAAACTACTGATTTTAATCTAGCTATGAGATTACTAATGTGTTTTAAGCTTCAGTAATGTGTCACTAAAATGGTGATACATCTATGGTATATACTATATAGTATAATCTAATAGGGTCTCTTTATTCTAGGAGTTCTTGAGAGTCCATAAACTTACTGGAGTTTTTCAAATAATATAACTGGGGTTTTTTGTAATTATTCAATGCATTTGAAAACATTCTGTGAAGGAGTCCATAGGCTTCTCCAGGCTTCCAAAAGGGTCCATAACACACAAAAAAGGTTAAGAACCTCTATATTCTCTTTCAATGATCTCATTGTCTCTCTCCCATTAGGCTCTGCCCCTGTTGCCTCTCCATCTGATTAGCTGATTCCTCTCAGAGCCTCCAATTTAAGCATACCCAGGTTATCCATATCTTCATTCCTCTCCAAGCCATACTCTTGACTCTCCAAAGGATTTTTTCTAAGATGCCAACAAACCTCTTCACCCTGAAGGTTACTCCACCCCTAGAGACTACTTCTTACATTGGAAATACCCTCCATTCTATGGCCTCTCCTCTAATTGGGTATTTCCTCTCAGAACCTCTAATTTAAGGATAATACCCAAATCAACTATGTCTTCATTCCCCTCCAGACTATACTCTTGACTCCCTAGACTTTCTCTACCATCCCCGACATCAGGTACCTTCATCTCCTGTCAACCTCCATTTTCAGCTTCCTTTCATGTGTTGTCATTCCCTATTTGCATGTAAGCTCCTTGGGGGTGAGGATTGTCTTTTTCCTTGTATTTTCATTTCCAGTGCTTAACTTAGCACAGAGCCTCACACATACTTGTTGACTTAATTTGACTTCAATTATCTCTACAAAGATGACTTCCAAATCTACATGTATTACAGTCACTCAGATTTCACAACCTCAGAGTCATCCCTGATGACATCTTTTCCCAAAAAAAATTTCTCTCATATCCATCTAGTTCTTTCCACTCACATGGTTACTTACCATTCTCCTGAAATAATCTCCTAGTCTCCTTATTTCCAGTCTTCCCTCTCCCAGATCCATTTTCCATACAACTGCCAAAATAACTTGAGTACAAAATCTGACTATGATTGCTCCCCAACTCAAAAATCTTCAGTAGCTTCTTACTGCCACTCCCTTCTCTGCCTAGCACATAAATGCTTGTTGAACTGAACTGAGATTTCTAAACTTATTTCACATAATTCTCCTCTATTTGCATTGTATTCCAGCTAAATTAAACTATTTGCTATTTTCAAACACAGGATTCCTTCACCAATCTATCCACAAACATTCCATGTATTACAAACTATTCAAAGTCCTGGAGATACAAAAACAAAAGGAACCAATCCTTGCCTTCAAGGAGCTACCATTCTAATGGGAAAGACAATATATACATATAAGGATATGTTAAAAAATAAATATAGGCAGAGACAAGATGGCAGAGTAAAGGGAGCAACTCATCCAAACTTTCTCAACATTCCCTTCCAAGTTAAAAATAACGTGTCAAATCAATTTTGGGAGAGGCAAAGCCAACAAAAGGTTAAAGTGAGATATTTTTCCAATCCAAGACAACTTAGGATGCTCAGAAAAGAGGTCTGGGTGGGGGTCAGGCTAAAGCACATGCAGTGACAATACCAGTGGTGGACCTTGAACGTGGCTGGGGCAGTAGATGCAGCTTCACTTCTCAGTTCAGTAATAGTAAGGAGATGAGACAGTTGGTCAGAAAGAGATTACAGAGGATCCTGAATTGACACAGAGAGCAAGACAGGGAGTTATTTGGCAGCTCCACTGTCCATATGCAGTTTGGGGTCACAGTTCTAGAGCATAAAGGAACATTTGTGGTAATTCACAAGAGGGCAGAGGTACTGGTCACAGTCCAGGGTAGAGAGGAGCACTAATAGTTGTGGCTACATGGAAGTAAGGGCTCTTCCTGAATAAAAGCCAGAACACAGACCAGAAGACCAGTGATTGTACCCCTCCCAGAATACCACCTTCAAAGCAGCAAAAACGCTGACTTCCAGAATTAGCTCTAAAAGAGCAGCGCAAAAAACCCTGAAGCAAGAAACAGTGCCTCCCAACTTTAGCATAAAGTTCAAAGTCAAGAAATAGGCTGGAAAATGAGCAAACAAACAAAAAAGAAGCTGACCATAAACTACTGTAGGGGAAGGAAAAATCTAAGACACAAACTCAGAAGATGACAATAATGTGAAAAAAGCTATAAGCAAAGCCTAAAAAAAAATGTAAATCAAACACAAATTCAACATGAATTCCTGGAAGAGTTTAAAAAAGAGAAAACAGTAGTATAGGAAAATTTGAGAAAAGAAATGAAAGTGATGCAAGAAAATTATGAAAAGAGAATTAACAGACTGGTAAAAGAGGCACAAAAAATACTGAAGAAACTAACACCTTAAAAAACTGAATTGGCCTAATGGTAAGAGGCACAAAAAGGCACTGAATAAAAGAATTCCAAAAAGCAAAACTGGCTATACAGGAAAAGACGTACAAAAGCTCACCGAAGAAAATAATTCCTTAAAAATTAGAACTGGGCAAGAAGAAGTTAATGACTTCATGAGACAGTAAGAAACAATAAAACAAAGTCAAAAGAATGAAAAAAAATAGAAGAAAATGTGAAATATCTCATCAGAAAAACAACTGATGTGGGAAACAGATTGAGGAAAGATCACTTAAGAAGTATAGAACTACCTAAAAATCATAATCAAAAAGAGGGGGGGCATATATCTTATTTCAAGAGATTATAAAGGAAAACTGCCCCCAATATCTTAGATCCAGAGAGTAAAACCGAAATTGGAAAAATCTACCAAACACCTGCTGAAAGAGATTTCAAAATGAAAACTCTGAGGATTAATAGTAGAGCCAAACTCCAGAGCCACCACACCAGGTCAGAGAGAAAATGCTTCAAGCAGCCAGAAAGAAATCATTCAAATATCATGGAGCTACAGTCAAGATCACATAAGATTTAGCAATTTCCACATTAAAGGAGCAGGGGGCTTGGAATATGATATTCTGGAAGGCAAAGAAACTAGGATTCCAATCAAAAATAACCTACCCAGCAAAACAGTATAATCTTTCAGGGGAAAAAATAGATATTTAATGAAATGGAGGACTTTCAAGCATTTCTGATGAAAAGATCAGAACTAGATAGAAAACTGACATTAAAACACAAGAATCAAGAGAAGCATAATGAAGTAAACAAGAAAGATAAATCATAAGGGACTTAATAAGATTAAACTATTGACATACCTTTATGGGAAGATGATACATGTAACTCCTAAGAACTTTATCATTATTAGGGTAGTTAGAAGGAGTCTACATAGAGGGCGTGGGTATGAGTGAATTATGTTGGGATGATCTCAAAAAACAAATGAAGGGGTGAGAAAGAAGGATGTTTGGGAAAAGGGAGAAGGAAGAACAAGAATGGGGAAAATTATCTCACATAAAAGAGATATACAAAGAAGAGCTTTTACAATGGAGGGGAAAATAGGGTGGGGGAGTTAGGCAGGAAATTCTTGAACCTCACTCTCACTGGAATTTGTTCAAGGAGGGAAGAATATTCATACATAAGAAAAATCTATCTTACCCAACAGGGAAGGAGTAGGGGAAAGGGATAAGGGAAATGGTCAGAGGTAGGGGGTAGTAGATGATAAAAGAGAGGGCAAATTAAGGGAGGCAATGGTCAGAAGCAAAAGAGATGTCTGAAGAGGGTCAGGGTAAAAAGAGAGAGAGAAAGATAAACAGAAAAAAACAGGATGGCAAGAAATATACAGTAATCATAACTGTAAATGGGATGAACTCACTCATAAAATGGAGGCAGAAAGGAGAATGGATTAGAAGTCATAATCTAACAATTTGTTGTTTACAAGAAACACATTTGAAACAGAAAGACACAGGAGTTAAAATAAGGGGCAGGAGCAGAATCTATTATGCTTCATCTAATGTAAAAGAGGTAGGGGTAGGAATCATGATCTGAGAAAAAAACAAAAGCAAAAATCAACCTAATTAAAAGAAATAATAAAGGAAACTACATTTTGCTTAAAAGTACCACACATAGGCAGCTAGGTGGCATAATGAATAGAGCACCAGCCCTGGAGTCAGGAGGATTTGAGCTCAAATTCAGCCTCAGGCACTTAACACTTACTAGCTATGTGACCTTGGGCAAGTCACTTAACCCCAATTGTCCTGCCTTCCCCCCACCAAAAAGACAAAAAAAAAAAGTACCATAGACAATGAAGTAATATCAAAAAATTTTATAGCAAGTTTCTCTGATAAAGACCTCATTTCTCAAATATATAGGGAACTGAGTCAAAAATAAGAGCCATTCTTCAAATGATAGTCAAAGGATATAACAGGCAGTTTTCAGAAAAAGAAATCAAAGCTCTCTATAGTCATGAAAAATTGCTCTAAATCACTACTGATTAGAGAAATGCAAATTGAAACAACTCTGAGGTACCAGCTCACACCTATCAGAGTGGCTAACATGATAGAAAGAGAACGACAAATGCTGTAGAGGATGTGGGAAAACTGGGACACTGATGCACTGCTGGTGGAACTGTGAACTGGTCCAACCATTTGGAACTATGTCCCAAGGCCTATAAAACTGTCTATACCCTTTGCCTCAGCAATATCACTGCTAGGTCTGTATCCCAAAGAGACCAAAGAAAAAGGGAAAAAGATCTATATGTACAAATGTATTTATAGTAACTCTTTTTTGTGGTGGCAAAGAACTAGAAATTGAAGAGATGCCCCTCTTAGGGAATGGCTGAACAAACTGTGGTATATGAGTATATGGAATATTATTCTGCTATAAGAAATGATTAGGGAGATGGTTTTGGGAAGACTTGTATGAACTGATACAGAAAGAAGTAAGCAGAACCAGGAGAACACTGCACATAGCAATATTATAACAACGATCAATTGTGAAAGACTTAGTTACTCTGATCAATACAATGATCTAAGAAAATTCCAAATGACTCCTGATGAAAAATGCTATCTGTATACAGAGGGAGAACTCATGAACTCCTGAGCGCAAACTGAAGGATAACATTTTTCTTTGACATGGTTAATAAGGAAAATGTTTTTCACAAGTTCACATATATAATTTATATCATATTGCTTGCCTTCTCAATGAGTTGGGGGAGGGAAGGACTAGAGGAAGGGAGATAATCTGGAACTCAAAATTTTTTTAACTGTTAAAAATAAATAATTTTTGAAATAAACAACTGCAAGGGTATTTGGAGAATGATATATAATAAACCTGGAAAAGTAGTCTTGTGCCAGGTTGCAATGGGCATTAAATATAAAACAAGAGATATATAGATGTGATCCTTTGTATAGGCTTTTCCTCTATGCATTTGTCCTAAAATAAGCATTTCCTGATTCCCATAATAATTAGTGCAATTCTTGTATTTTCTTCTTTGCTTGTGTTTGTATGCCAGAATAGAACATAAGTTCCTAGAGGGCAGAGACTGTTTTCTGTTTTTTCCTTTGCTTCCCTATACTACCGGCAAACAGGAGGCACTTAAGTGTTTGTTGAGCTAAAACTGAATTCATTAAAGGATTTTCAAACATAGTATTATTTTAACTATTAAAAATAAATAATTTTAAAAAGAAATAAATGCAAAGGTATTTGGAGGATGACATATAATAAACCTGGAAAAGTAGTCTTGTGCCAGGTTGTGATGGGCATTAAATATAAAATAGAGGAATTTTGGGGTGGGTAGGTGGTGCAGTGAATAGAGCACTGGCCTGGAGTCGGGAGGACCTGAGTTCAAATCTGGCCTCACACACTTAACACTTACTAGCCATGTGACCTTGGTCAAGTCACAACCCCAATTTCCCTGCCTTCCCCCCTCCAAAAAAAGCAAAAAAAGCCCCAAACAAACAAAAAAACAGAGAAATTTTATATGTGACCCTAAAACTGATGTAGAGTACTAGTGAAATTTATTGAGCTGGGGAGGTATATGGCAAGATGTACACTTTAGGAAAATTACTTTGGCAGCTATACATAGGATAAATTGGATAAAATAGTGATATTTTGCCACAGAAGAGAGTCTCTCTCTTATGGTTTGCAAAATGAAAACTGAAATACTATTTTATTGCCCTAAACTTCGAAGAAAGTTGTTTTTAAATACCATCACGGTCTGCCATGCTGTCAAAGAAGAGCCAGGCAGAGTCATCTCGCCCATATTTTACAAAAGCAACATAATGGCTTGTTTCAATGCAGAGAACAGCAAACAATTCCATCTTCTGACAAGGTATACAGCCATGTCTCCAGTCCCAGTCAGGTAAGTCTTTGGGAAGTGACACTGGGTTGTATTTATGATTCAACCTCTTCGGATGAAGATGAACCTAAAGTGAATCATTTAAGAGAAATGAGTGAACAACCTTTCTTTTTACTGTAAGTTAATAAATGCTTGCATATTGTTCATTATGAAGCCCATTTACCATAACGCTAAATTCAGAGTTTTCACCAATGTATTTCATTAATCCTTATTTTTCAGTAGCAGTTTTAAGTATTTCATAAAAGTTTAATGACAGAGTACCTGAGGAAAATAATCCTTCTTATAATAAAAACAAAATAAATTTTAAAATAAATATTAATTTTAAAAATTTACACTTTGAAATATAGTTGTTAAAACCTAAACTCTCCTTTTACTTAGAATATTTTTCCTCAGTCCACAGGGAAATAAAATACAAAACATCATCATAATAGTTAATTATATTACTTACTATATTAACAAATATTAACAAACATCAACTAAAGTCACACTCACTTGTGTGTTGCAGGTTTTACAAAATTGCTTGATTTTTCCAGCAGAAATGTCAGAATCATCATAGCATTCTCTGCATTCATACATGGCAAGTCCTCCACATATTCGGCACTGTCTGGGAGCTACATTTTGGTAACAAATGAATGCATCCCTCCATTAGAAAGCAAAAATGTCATATTTTCAAAGAGACAGTGTTTATGCTATCCCTAAGAACTTAACTCTCCCACTCCCATGAACTTAATTTAGATTTTCTTAAATTTAAGGTATCTTTAATCACAAGATCAGAGAAAAATCACTTGCAAAAAAAAAAATTTTGACATTAATACTTACTATCTTCAAGTAAATCTGTTATATTTAACTCCAGTGAAGGAAAAATTTTTTTGAAGAGTTTGAAGTCTTTTCCAAATCGAGGCATCTGAATAATCAGACATGATGGTGCCTTAAAAATAAATACATATATATTAAGGTCAAAGTCTCAAAAAGAATTATCCCTACAAAACTGTAAACATTCCTACTGTGATTTAGGGTATAATGAAGATGGACTATAAATAAACATTTAACCAAAATATTTTCAATGTATTTTATGGTGATGTCCTGATTTAAATTGTGGAAGCAGCTTCAATGTAAACCTAAGTTTAATCACATGTTGATATCATATTGTTCACAATGTTGTGTGCCAAATAAAAATGACAACTGGTAATGGTGATGGTCCACTGCAGCTGGGTTCATAAAATAGAGGACTCTTTTTGCAATATGGCACAACACAGCCATTCATTTCTTTATTTAGATAAATAAAAACATTCATCAATGTTAAACATTCTTTCAAAAATACAATAAAAATTCTACTAATAGAAAGTAATCAAAAGTAAAACTTATTAAAGTTTTTTGCTTTCACTTGAAGGAAGGAGAAAAAGCAAAAATCCTCCTTTGACATCTCTGAGTGGAAAAAATTTCTGCTTGGACAAAATACTAAGTATTTTAGCCATAAAGCCATAATGGTTCTGTTATACAGGATATAAAATACACCTTTTGTTTTAATTACCTAGTTATTTTATTAACATAAATTAGTTTAATGTTTCTCTTTAAGACGAGTAATGTTTTTCATTTGTACCAGCAGATATGACACTTAACTGTTCTGCATGATTTTTAAAATTTCAAACTCTGTTCCTCTGCTTAACATATATAAAGGAAGATACTGACTTTACTATAGGACCAAGAAGCCATAAGCATTAATATAATTTCATATATTAATAAAATTCAGTAAAGACTTGTCACTAACCTCTGCAAATTTTAGGTTACTATTGATGAAAGACCATTCTAGAAGCTGCTGAATTGTAGGAACACCAACTTTTTCATTTTTTTCCATAAAAATCTGATAGAAATAACAATCTTGTACCTTTTGTCCCGCAGATCTAAAGGATAAACAACATCTGTTCTTAAAACAAATAAAGACTAAAGTAATATTGAAATGTTAAGTCACAATGTGAGGATGTTAGGAAAAAAATAACTGAGAAACAGAAACACTATACACTTTCTTAGTCTTAAGTGCTCTCTCCAGAGAGCCAGAACAACTTTATAAAGAAAAAGGGGGAAAATATGAACCAAACATATGGTTAGCTACCTTTTAAATATTAGAAGTTAAAATATTTTAAGTTAAAAGTTGGTTGTGTGGGTGGGTGACTAGGAAGGAAATAAAGGAATCATGTTAGAGGCAAAAGGCATTAATGATCATAAGCAGAATGCAAAACTGAGTAGTTGAATATTTAGTAGGAAGCAGTAAATGATGCCCCCTCCTGGATCAGTGACTTTTTGCGGTGGGGGGACTTGTATAGCTCAGTGAAAACTATGCAGTATTACTCAAGACAGACAGGTCATAGTGGAGACTTCTCACAAAAGGTAATACACTGGAGAAGGAAATGGCAAACCACTCTTAGTATCTTTGCCAAGAAAACTCCATGGATTAAGATGTTAAAAGATGAGCCCCTCAGGTCAGAAGATGTCCAGAGGACAAAAGGGTCTGGTGTACCATGGTCCACGGGGTTATAAACAGTGAGACATCACTGAATGACTGAACAACAGCAAAAGTAAATGACACATGACTGGAAAAGAAAAGGAATTGCTAAGCTATAGACTCTCAAGATCTATGAGCTGGATAGGGCCTTAGAGATAATTTGCTTAATCTCCTATTATAGAATTTCATGTGAGTTGCTATTGAAAAGGTCACACAAGGAATCAATATTAGTGCAAGGGCTAGAACTCAGGTCTCCTTCCACCCAGTCTAATGTTGTATTTTTTCCATCTGAGCATGCTGTTTCATTTCTTCAAATAGGATTGTCTACCATTAATATAATTACCATAACCAGACTTCTCTTCAAATGGAATCATTTTTAAGAACACTCAATTTTTGAGTCATGAGCTATGCTTCAAAAAGATTAATCTTAAAATCTGTTAATGAATTAACAGGACCTCTAATTTGTGTGTGTTGACTTTTAAAATATCTAAATTATTTACTATATTCATTCCTAGAATTTTTACATATATGTAAACATAGACATACATATATATACACAATAAAACATATATATATATACAATAAATCCTTGGAACCCAGGAATCAAGATTCCAGAACAAAACCAAATCTGGACATAGCAAATGAAATAGACAAACTGAGGAGAGGCAGAATGTTATAGTGGAAAGAGTACTGAGTTCAGAGCTCAAGTCCTGGCTCTGTCACTTATCTGTTTGCCGTATGGCCACAAGCAAAGCACTTCCCTCTCTGGTCTTGTGTCCTCATCTGTTTGAGGAAAATGGCCTTGATGCCCTCAGGTTCCAACTCTAGCACTATGTAATTCTGTGAAATCAAAACACCCTCTTTGATGAGGAAAAAGAGAGCCTTAGATCAAAAGCGTAGCACAGAACCATGATATAGTAGTAATGAAGGATTTCACTTCTCCATAATGCTTTCTTTCTGAAGCTAAAATCACAGCAGTTGATCATTTTTGGCTTGTCTTTAAGACAACTTTAGCCTTCAAATAGTAAAGGAAGCAATGATGGGGAATGATTAAAACAAATCTGATTCTTACTAATATAAAGGAACTGATTGCTAAAGTAAAAATGATGAGACCTATAGGGGGAAGTAATTATTCTATTTTAAAATGTGAGAAAAAGAAAAGCCATGGACAAGTTTGACATATACCATAGATTTTAAAAGAATGGATTTCAAAGGATTCAGAAAAAAGGAAAGGTAGGATCTCAAGTTTTATAATTTTATGGGGAAAGTCAGGCAAGTAACAACAGCAAACTCTGAGAAATAAATTCTGTAGACACAAAAATAACTCCAAGAGAGCTATCAAAAGAAACTAATGTGGATGCACAGGGAACTCAATGACCAATTTAGATTTTTAAAAATATACAGTCAGGAATAGTATTATATATGTATAATCTCTGCTATTGGGGGTGGCTAAGCCTAGTAGATCCACCTTTAAAATCAGGAGTTCTGAAATGCAGTAGGACTAAAGCTGGTCAGCTGTAGGCATTAAGTTGGCAGTAATATGGTGAAACCTCTCCTCCCCCTCAAGGAAGTGGTGGGCTATCAGCCACATAAGAAGTGGCGAATTGGCCCAGGTTGGGAAAGGATACAGTTCAATGTTTCAAATGGATTAACATTGGAATCAGATTCATGAGTTGTTGCTACACTTTCCAGAATAGATTGAGATAGGGAGACCCAGTCTTAAAAAAAATTTTAAAGACAATATGAAGATAAAAGTAAGGTCTAGAATAGTGGATGACTACACTTTGCTTGTATATTATCTGCTATATGAAGATTTGGATTTATTGTGGAAGCCTGATCTTTGGATAGAAAAGGTTTTGTAGTAGATGTGTTGTATAGTATATGTATATTTGTGTGTGTCTACATATAATATACAGATGTAAATATAGGCACAGATACAATGGAATAGTGGGTGGCAGAGTATATACAGACACGTAAAATGAATAATAGATGACATAGTACCATAACCAAAGCTTCAGAAACACTAAAAGCCAGAAGAAGCTAGGTGGCACAGTGGATAGAGCACTGGACTTGGAGTCAGGAAGACTCACCTTCCAGAGTTCAAATCTGGTCTCAAACACTTACTAGCTGTGTGACCCTGAGCAAGTCACTTAACCCTGGTTGCCTCAATTTCCTCATCTGTAAAATGAACTGGAGAAGGAAATGGCAAACCTCTCTAGTGTCTTTGTCAAAAAAACTTCAAATGAGGTCAGAAAGAGTGAGATGAATGAAAACAACTAAACAACAACAAAAAACTAGAATCAGTTTAGGATAAGAAAGTCTACTTTAAATTCTACTGAGGAGAAAGGAAGTATCAAAGAAGAAATAGGACTACTGGCATATCAGATGATGAAAATAGAAACAAAAAAATATCTTCCATTTTCCAAGCAAAATTATCTTTAGGCTAGAAAGTAATGATAAGAAGGAAAATTACAAGACAGCATCTATTTATCCTTGATAAGCTCAAGTCACCAGCCAAGATTAAACTAAATCCCTGGGGGAATTGAAAGAATTAGTTAACAACTGTCAAGAATGGAAAAGATTCTGTGGGATTGGAGAAAAGCAAATTTTGATCTGGATTCCAAAAAAGGAAGACAATGGGGACTAAACTATAGGCCAGTGGGCTTAATTTCAAGTCCTTGAAAAATTCTAGAACGTATTATCAAAGAAATGGTGAGTGAACATTTAATTCATTCAATAAGTTACTAAGCATGTACTATTTGCAAGGAGGCCCTATGCTAGGGATGAAAAAACAAAATGAAGAACAGACCCTGTCCTCAAGCAATTTATATTTTACAGGAATGACTTAGAGACAAGCAAGTGAAAAATAATATGAGAGAGAGAAGACACTGAGAAGTGGACAACCACAGCTGGTGAAAGGTCTTAAGCTCAGGCCTTTGAAGATCAGTATGAATAAGAAAATGATTCAGGATGTTTAACCTAGAGAAGACTTAGGAGGTAATGACAGCAGTCTTCAAATATCTGAAGGCCTGTGATAGGAAAACAAGATCATGTTTGTTCTGCCTGGTAGATCTAGGAATGAATGAAATTTACAGACTAACAAGTGAAGTCAATGCTAAATACGGTCTGTCCCTTGAAAAAGTTTAAAATGCTGATCATTCTGGTTTATTCTGGCACTGTTTATCAATGTCTACCTAGACAGATGCTAAGGAACCATTCTGTCTCCTAGACTTCAGAAAAAACACGACCCCTTCCATGGAGATTCACACAAAATAAGGGTAGGTTGATAGTTTTTGCATATGATAAAGCTAAAGAATATTTCTGATTGGAAAATCAGTCTCCAAAAATTTTTTATATTTATGATATATATAGATATTTATGATAACTATATATTTATATTTTTTCATATTTATGAAAAATATTTTTTCATATATATAACATATGAAAATTCTGATAGGGTTCCATCATCTTTTTGTACATTCACTGAAAGATCATGTAAGAACTAAGGAATGAGTATAACAAAGCTATTTTACTGCCAAATAACTGGAGTGCTCACTCTAAGGAAGCAGGCTTAGTATCTGAGAGTACTTTTTTATCATCTTCCTGCCTTCCACCCAAATATAAAGTCACTGACTCAACCTATGGGGTATTTAGAATATGAATTCTTATCAAAGAAATAACTTCATGAAAAAGTTAGTCCATCATATACTAATAGTCATATTACATTATTATGAGCATCATTAATTAATAGTAATAATGGCTAAATCTGTATAGTGTTTTACAATCTGCAAGGTGCTTTATCTGATTTTATCTCAGTAGATCTTATACAAGACTTCAAATTTCATTACAATATTAAAGATGCAAATGCTAATGCTGCTTGTAACTAGATTCTATGAAAACCAGAGACAAACTTGGGGGAAATCAAACTTAGTGATGAATCAGCATAAGCACATCTTTCAATGATGAAAAATGTATGGGATTTGCCTGAAAATACTCCGGAATAAACTCGTAAAGGATGAGAGAACGTTTCCTTCACACCACAAGAGAATTGTGGTTTTAAGCAAAAGAAGTAGCAGGCACAAATCATCAAGTAAAGCCACTGCTGCTGAAGTAGAAATCACAGATGATGTTTTCAACTATGTTGAAAAGTCAAAACATACAGCAACAGTAAAAGAAATGATGACCTTGTAGGAGAAAAAGAGAAGTGAAGCTGCTTCAGCCTTTGAAAAGACATAAAAAAAAAGGCAACCATCTTATACTGGTCAAGAGAAAGGTTATGAGTTATGTATACTTCACTCTGCTTTTATAAGAACAGAAAAATAACCAAAAAACAAAGTAACAATGGGGCTTTTGCAAAGGCAAGTTCCAAAGTCAGTGCTGGATTCCAGAGCTATTGAGTGCTAAGGCCTATATCATCTATGTATTCACTAGTAGTGATATACCAATAACTAATGCTGAAAATCATGGCACTGAGTATTTAACAAAAAGTTATGTTCAGTATACTCTGTTTAGAAAGTCAAAGAAATGTATATTTTAGAAAACTTTCCATTAAAATAGTTTTAAGAGTTCTGGCATTTGAGAAGTAAATCTTCAGATATCTGGAAAAGTAAATTATCATCATTCCCTGAAGGATTCAGATAGCCAAAGAACCAAATGTATCAAGTTCAATGATTTTACTCAAGGTGAAAAAAATGACTAAGTTATAGAATTGAAAACAATAGACCCAATTTAAGACTAAAAATTTAATTTAAAGTCAGTGATAGGTAGAAGGAAATAATGTTCTGAGAGAATATGATTACCTTATAATAAGAGTCTCCTAAAAGGTTCATTAACTTATTCTATGAAAATATTTGGTTTGCAATAACACTTGTTTCTCAGATTAAAGTATAAATTTAAATTATGACCATTTTCCAAACTAAGTTTATTTTTCTGGAGAAACTACTGACTAAGACGAATTTAAGTCATTGCTACCTAGCACATTACAAGCACTCAACAAATACAATAATAATGTTTAAGTCATTTCTACCGAAATTAAGAGCCTTAAAGGCAGTATCAACTTTTTTAAACTATCATGAAAGGATTTGAAATTTACCTTATCTTTAATAATGGTTCTACCCTCAAAATATGATGAAACAGGATGTTCAAGAACTCTTCAGGATCTAGGTAAAAATGAAAGTAACTTAAGCAGAAAAGATTTAACCAAAGAACTTTTGTCTACTTCTAAGTCATTTTAATTCCGAATTCAATTTCAAAATTAATGCTGTTCTAATTAGCAACAGAAATCTGTAATTTCTCTGGTTACCTAGGATTGCAAAAGGTTTAATACAAAGATTAAACCAGCACTGTCCTCCAATTTCACTATAATCATACTAATAGTGTAATAGTTATATTCACTTAATTACAATGTTATACTTGCAATTTTTATGGGGTATTTGGAATAAATGGATTAAGCCAATTTTTCCTACCATTTAAATATTAACTATAATTTAATTTTTTATCATTAGTACTAAAAGTCAGTTAAAGTATACTGATAAGGTCAAGGCCAGAAGTTTCTATCTCTATGATTAACAGAAAAACATGATTCCGTGACTCTTGGCCTAATCCCAGATAACAATTACTCTGTCAAAATAGGTACTGATATAAAAAAATATGGATGGTTCTGTGCAATTCATCACCATTACTTGAAAAACCTCAATTAAAAAAAAACATTTAGGCATTTTCTCCTAGAAAGCATTATTCTAGGTGATGAAACCATACAAAGATAAAAAACAAAATGGTCCTTTTCCAGAAAGAACTTACAATTCCACTTAGAACTGACATTATATTATGAATTGATTAACTACCAGGGTACAAAATTATACAAATTTTCAGATTTGGACACTATTATAGTAGTGGAAGAATATTGGAAGGTTCTATTTTTTTCTTTGTTACAAAGGGGGAAAGGAAGTAGGAGAGTATCTCCAGAAATGACTATGATATAAGAATAAAAGGTCTTTAAAAGAGTCAGCAGCATTATTATCACACAAATAAAATGTGCTGTCCTTGATATCTATTTATTATTTATTCAAACTAGTCAGTTTCTTAGAAGAAATTATCATTTATCACTACTTTTTTTTCTGAAAACAGAAAATATAATTTGCTAAAGGAAAAAAATCTGTATATATTTAAAGGTTCCTTTCACCCTATGATAAACTGAATTGCCAGTTGTACACACACATGCCTTTAAATAATTTAAAATATACTTAATATAATTCCACTTCAATCTATATTTACTACATATACCATCTATGAAGTCAATGTTACCTTTTTCCTCTGAAGTAAAACCTGATGCAGCCTCAACTTTCTCAAGTATTTTCCTCAATTTCATAATTTTTGTGGCACAAACATATCCATATCTACAACAGAAGAAAAAATAGCTGCTTAACAATTTATTAACAGCATTACAATTATACAACAATGCTGTTGGATATGGCAAATGGAAAGGGGAAAAGTCTTTATCTCTATTAAAAATTAACAGAGTTTTAAATATTGACATAATAGTCACTCTTACCTAGAATAAAGACATGGCAGGCTTAAATTTCTATTTATATATAACATATGATTATTCTAATATGTGATAATTACAGAATATCCATTTCTATTATTATATACATATACATATAATTTTTAAGTCAAAGCTTGCATTTTCCATCAGATTTGGTATTTTTATAACTATCTGGATAAAGGTTTACACTAAACTGTGAGGTGAAAGAATGGAAAGCAGTATCCCAATAGTAGCATAACTGTAAAAAGAAACTATGGAGGACACTTGGTGTGACAAAAAAAGAAGAGTGATAGAAATGCCCAGTAATCCTTAGGTGAAAAGAAATGTGAAAAACTTGAATGTCTTACAGTCGTCCCTCAACATTCACAGAGGTTAGGGACACAGGGCCCCATGAATGAGGAAAACCACCAATGACTCTGGGCTCCATCCCAAACTTTTATTTTTAATAAATTTGATAATATTTATCTAACACACAAAGCAAGTAAAACAACACACCGCTCCCATAAAAAAACTGCAGTCTCTACATAAGAGCTGGAAAACTATGCAGCTTCTTCACAGCTGCCAATATCACTACAGCAACTGCTTCACCAATTTCTTTCTCCATTGAAAACTGCCAGATGAATCTGGCTGGTAGGGTCACAAAGAGAAGGCATTCCCAAAGAGAAAGTGCAATCTGCAGTTCTTGAGTGAACTGAAACTTTTAATAAAATTTAACTGTATATAAAAAATTTATGTATGTATACTTATGGCAATAAATAATAAAACAGATTAATAATATATAGCATTTATGCATTTGGTGTTGAATCGTTTAAGTTATTTTGACTGTTCATGACCCCATCTGGGGTTTCTTGGCAAAGAGTTACCATTTTCCTTTTCCAGCTCATTTGACAGATGAGGAAACTGAGGCAAACAGGGTTAAGTGACTTTCCCAGGGTCACATAGATATGCAGTGTCTGAGGCCACATTTGAACTCAGGTTTTCCCAACTCCAGGCCCCGTGCTCTATCCACTATGTCATCTCACTGCCCATTTATGCAATGATGACTAACTAAATGCATTTTTTTTTTTAGTTTTCTTTACTTACATGTATCATCTGCAATTTTCCCTGAATCTCCAAAAATTCCCATTTAATTATTGAAGGCCAAACCACAAATAACCAAAACCTTAATGTGAAAACCACAAATGTTGAGGGATGACTGTACTAATAAACAGAATGAAAGTAATAACTTCAAATTCCAACACTGAGAAGTAAATGATAGATAGGTATTATGATGACTTGGTGGCCTGAGATTCATGACTAGAATACAGAAGTTAAAGAGAAATGTATTCAATATTAAGTATGGGTGTTGGAGGGAGGAGTACAATGAGGGTATTTCAAGAAAGTATATACTCCTATGGAAGTCTACAGACTAGAAAAAAATAAAGGATAACATGTGAAAAAGATCTAGTGAGAAATCAAGGAAATGCTAAGTCCCTATATATCTTCATACCACTGAGTAGTTAATAAAATATCTCATGACATCATTCCTTATAGTATGAAGAAAGAAGACTGGATATGTATTTAGGTTGATATGTAGTTGAAGAACAACTATATTCAAGAAGTACTGATTAATGGATCCGTCTTCCCACAGATGTCTCTAGTAGCTTGCTGAAGGACTCTATACGTGGCACTATTTCTAATGAAATTTCTGTCGATTTCTTAAATAAATATAAAAGGAATATTTATCTAATTTGCTTTGAAAAAATGACAGTGAAAATATTTATGTTGTAGATAAAAGAATTAAATTTAAAAAAAAACATAACAGGCTTGAATGAGCCTGTATTTTAGGTTCGATCAATTAAGTGTGCAAGTACAAAATGGAAAGAATGTGTGACATAAGAAAGAAGTTTATGGGAAACAAGGCCCGGGCTTCTAGTTGATGTAACTGATACTAACTCAATACAACCAACTCCACAACAAGAGCACTGGCCCCAGTGACAGGATGACCTGGGGATCGAATCCGGGCTCAGACACTTAGCAGCCACCCAGAAATACCTGGCTGTGAAACCTTGCACAAGTTACTTAACCCCAATTGCTCAGGGGCCACCAGGTGGCTCAGTGAGTAAGAACACCGGCCCCATTGTCAGGATAACCTGGGGATTGAATTTAGGCTCAGATACTTAGCACCACACCCAGAAATAACTGGCCGTTTAACCTTGAGCAAGTTACTTAACCCCAATTGCTTTAAAAAAAAAATACAACCAACTCCATTGTTAATAATCCCTCCAATAATCCACAATGCAACTCAACCTTGCCTGCTCAATCCATGCAACATTTGGTCATGTCCTCACATAAGTTTACCCAATGTACTGATGATCTTTCTCATATTGCCTTGTCTCTGACAATGCCAATGTAACACTGTGGCTATTCATCAGGAATTCCTCACTCTTGCCACATGACCAGTCCTATTTTTTCAAACATACATTTCATTGATAATTTTCTCTAAATTTTTTCTCCTGTCATAGTTCTTAGTTTATAATGTATATAATTCCTTGCTTATAAGGAATTACAGCAAGCTCATGCCCACAACATGCCTCTTCATTTCCCTTAGAGTGGATCTTCAACTTCATTTCTTTGGATACATGACACATAGCCATACAATATCACTAGAAGACTACTGTAGTAAAAAAAAAAAGATGGATCTTTAGATCAGGAAGACTCCTGTACACACTCTGTGTATATATGTATACATTATAGATACACATACATATATATACACACTTATGTATACACACAGATGAGTTTTATATGTTGTCTGTACAAAGAGAGGTGACAGAACTCAGAGTACAGATTGAAACATAATTTTTTTGGACATGGCCAATGCAAAAATTTTTTATGATTGGTTATACATGCTTGTAACGGGGGTTTTGTTTTTCCTGCTTTGTCAATTGGGGGAAAAGGGAATGGAAGGGACAGGATACAGATCTTTATTTGAAAAAAAATTTAAGAAAATTAAAACTTTTAAAAATGTTTTGTATATAAGTTCCAAGTCCTACTTTAGATATTCTCACATACGACCTATCTCCCCACTCATCAAAAACTTTTACTAGGTATCTCCTTTTACTTCTGCCAATATAAACAATTCCTGCAACCAAAGAAAAACATGTTTATATATCATGTACTAGGAAATATAAAAGTTTTTATAACTACAAAACTTTTCTATTATAATAAATATATTCCTTGCAAGAATGTTATTTTTAAAAACTCATTTGTTTCTAATATAAAAGTTAACAGTTAGCTACTATATACATAATATTTTCCCCACTATGGTCCTAATAATCCTTTATATAAAAGGTGTCCTTGGTGCAATTTTAAGTTTTCATAACTGCAGTAGAACTTTCTGGGACACTCTATCAGGGGTGGGGAAACTGCAGCCTCAAGGCCATATGTGGCCTTCAAGTGAAGCCCTTTGACTGAATCTAAACTTCATGAAACAAATCCTTTCATTAAGGGGTCAAGGCAATGTGAGAAAGATCTTCAGTACACTGGGAAAACTTAAGTGAGGACATGGACCAAATGTTCCATGGACTGAGCAGGCATGGTTGAGTTGCATTGTGGATTATTGGAGGGATTATTCACAATGGAGATGGATATACTGAGTTAGTATCAGTTAAATTTTACTTCTGGGGCAGCTAGGTGGTGCAGTGAGTAAATCGCTGGCCCCAGAGTCAGGAGGTCCTGAGTTCGGTTGCGGCCTCAGATACTTAACACCCACACAAAAAAACTAGCCGTGTAACCTTGGGCAAGTTACTCAACCTCAACTGCTCTCCAAAAAAAGGCAAAAATAAATAAATAAATGAATGAATGAATGAATGAATGAATGAATGAATAAATTTTATTTCTGACTCATTACATAGTCTATATAATTCAGTACAATAAATTTAAATGAAATTTGATTTTGATTTATCTACTTCATTTAGACACTATTCCTACTAATGTATATATATGATGATAAGGTGAGAATCCCAAGCATCTTGGTTTTCCTTAACACACCACAATCACTAAAGTTCAATTTATTCCATTAAGGTTATTTAAACCATTTCATGGTACACTAGATAGTAATTTCATTGGAGTTAAGAAATCAGAACACCAAAATAAGCTATAGTGGGATGACCAAAGTACAATTTTTTTAAAGGTACATGTTAGGACTAGACATAGGGGCACACTCTGTAATCCCTGCCAGTAGGAAAGCCAAAACTGATGGATCACTTCAGCTTCAGAGCTGTGAGCTGCAGGAGGGATAAAACTGAACAGGTATCTGCACTAAGTCTGAGAACAATATGATGAGTCACTAAGAACAGAGGGCTACCACCTGCTGCCTAAACTGGGGTGGCAAACTGGCCCAGTCAGAAATAGAACAGGTCAAAGTTTCTGTGCTAATCAGCAGCTAAATTTCCAGACCTGATGAAAAAAGAAGACCCAATATAAAAAAAAAAATTTATGTGTGTGTGTGTATGTATGTATAGTATGTGTGTATGCACACATACATATATACACACATACATATATACACACATACATATATACACACATACATATATACACACATATACATATATACACACATATACATATATGTATTATTTTTAGAATATATTGCAAAAAAGACAGAATTTAGTTACTTTCCCTTATATTACATAATATGGTGAAGTCATTAATTACCATACAAAAGTCAGCAATTAAATACCCATCACAAAGGCAGGATATTAAGCCATAATACTGTGTATACTTACATTCTAAGAGGATTTACAATCTCGGTCCTCAGCAGTTCTTGAGTTTCACTATAATATTCTACATCATTCTTTTCTTTTGGCCGAAGTAGGACAGTGTCCAGAACAGAACTAAAAGAAAATAAGCTGAAAAACAAACAGAAAAATGCATTTTGGGGGGACTTTCAACACATGGAAATATTAATACAAGAACTAACAAACTTATTGTAAAAGCAAAAATAAAAATTGGAGCACCAGAATATTAAGGAGAAAAGTAAAACATACTAATGTTTTCAAACATGAAAAACTGAAATTCCTAGGAAATCAATTCAATTCAATCCAATTCAATTCAATTTAAACAGAGCGCCCACTTTGTGCAGAACACTCACTGTCTAAGAAGCTGGAGCTATGAAGTTGAAAAATAGTTTACCCTCAATTTAAATGACAATCCAACAAAACCCTACTATGTGCAATCTACTACCCCAGGCACTAGGGATACAAAGACAAAAATCAACATAATACCAACTCTCTGAGAAGGGCTTATACTCTATACATAAATATACAAATAAGTATGATAAAGGCAAAATGAGGAAGGAAAAAGCACTAACAACTGAATAGATCAGGGAAAACTCCATGGAGGAGAAGGCACTGAAACAAACCTTAAAGGACAGCAATGATTCTGAGTGTTGGCAATGTAGTTGGGAGTACCTTCTGGGTACTTTAGTGACTTGTGGGAATGAACAGAAGGAGGACTGTCAAATGTGGGGGAAAACTGGTAGCCTAGTTTAGACTAAACAGATTTGGTAAAGGACAGTAGTCTGAAATAAGGTTAAAAAGGCAGGCAAGAAACAGATTATATGGTTTTATAAATGCGCCAAGCTGAACAGTTTGAATTTTATCCCAGAGGCAACAGGGATAACTTGAGGCTCATACACAGCTGAGTGGCATGGTCAGACCTATACCTCAAACAGATGATTTTGGCAGTTGTGTGGAAAATGGATTAGAAAAGGTAAAGACTAGAGGCAGAGAAACCTATAGTGCTCTAGATAAGTGCTGACAAGGGTCTGAACTAGCATGGTAATCATGTGAATGGAGAGGAGAAAGATGCAAGATATGATGTGGAGGTAAAACTAAACAAGACTCAGAAACTGACTGAATCAGGGACAGCCTGAGGGACGAAAGAGTCAAGGAAGACTAGGGGATTAAAAACCTAGGTGACTGGGAAGATGGGGCCCTCAATAGAAGTAGGAAGATATGGAAGATGGTCAAGATTAGGAGGAAGATAATGAGCTTACAGACTAATGAAGGAGGGGGATAAAAACATATAGTCAAATACAACATAATACAGAATGTGGTAAAGGAAAGGAGAAGTCAGACAAAATGCTGTAAGAAATCTGAGAAAGCAAAGCTCTTTCACAACTAAGGAGTTTAGGGAAGCCTTCATGGAAAAAAATGGAACCTGTACTGCAGCTTGAAAAAAAAGAGGATTTCAATACATGGAGATATGGAGAAAACTTATTCTAGGTATAGGGGAAAACTGCCTATGCAAATGTATATAAGTAGAAAATTGCAGGACAAATGTGAGGAATAGCTAGAAAGAAATCCAGACTGCCTAGAATGTAAAGTGTGAAAAAAGAGCAGAGCTAAATATGGCTGGTAAGGTAAACTGTAGCCAAATTATGAAGATTTGAATATACCTCATCCCCCAGGAGGTTCTGACAGGATTAAGCAACTAAGAAATAGGAAGGAAGAAGAAATGAAAATGGGATAGAAATTATTTTTTAGGATCCAGTGGGAAAGACTTGACAATACTGCGTCATTTTTTTTTAACTTCCTAAAAGGTGAGAAGATAATTGGGTATAACAATTACAAGGGGAACCAGAAGTTCTGATCATTTTAAAAGTGGCTGAAAATCTTTGACAAAAGTATTAATCTAGGCCAAAGACTGACAAATCTACAACCCCTCTAGATTTCTTCAAATCGTGGCTGCCATTTAATATTTTCAGCAAATCACTTAACTTCTCTAGGTTTCTATCATTTGCAAAATGATCACGTTAGACTATATGTTCTCTAACATTCCTTTCAATTCTAAATTCCGTAATAGTTCTAATTAAAAGGAATAATCATGACATACTAACAAAGAAGTAACTCAATTCAATGTAGAACAAGCTACACATACAAATATCACAGTGCTTCTATTGTATATCTTTTGAATGGTAGATTTCTAAATTTGACCCTACCCCCTAAAATCTTTTGAATGGTTCATTTCTAGATTTGACTCTACCCCATAAAAGAATCTTACTACATACCAACAAATGAACTTCTGCAAGGCCTACTGCTTGATGCATACAGAGATGGCAGTACTTGTATAATTCTTTAGAGTTAAATGTTTGGTGTGTACTGCCTTTAGTGTAGTGCATATAGCTTCTAATATTATCATTAATCTATCACCTTTATCACTCAACTATATTTCAAACTTACCAGAATAAGGTAGAGTCTAAGTAACAAGAATTGTAATGGCCCTGGATACCTTTCTTCTTTCCAATCATTACCTCTAAACCTTCTTTTTCCATTTTTGGTGGAGTATTCTCTTCCACCACTTCACTTAAGTAACCTCCAAATGCTGAAAAGATAAAATCAACATGACAGTATTTCTCAAAAAATAATTGGGTTGTTTGTTTCTACCCACACTCTCATTTTTCTTAACTACATTTTGATGTGCTGCTACACAGCTACTATGGAAACCAGATTTCCAAGGTTAAAAATGAGTTTTACTTGCATTATTTAGTTCAGTTTACAAAAGCTGTAATTGATTTCTGTCTTTTTTTACCCTCAATCCACCCCAAATTTTAATTACTAAATAATATGTAACCTTTTAAGATCATATATAGTAACAGCAAAAGTTGGCCAAGTAAAATTCTTTTACAAATGTTTATTTTGTTGACCAAAGCAGAAAGAGTTGTTTCGACTGTTGCAATTAAAAGCACATTTTGTCACTAAAACATTTTCATAATGCAAAGAAACTAACAGAAGGAAGCTGAGAAGGAAAAGAACAAACAGGACACCTCTGAAAGTAACATGGTGAATTTATTATACGCTTTTTTAAAAGTACTTTTTCATAAACATTTATTGCCCAAAAAACTGCTAACATTTTGCTTGCACCCACTCAACTTTAAATGAAGTATTCTTCTGTATCTGTGCAATGACTAAAGTTATCTAGTTATTAGCTAAATCTAGGCAAGAGACAATTTCAGGAAATTGCAACATTTAACAGAGAAGAGATATATGGCTTATGCTAATAAATCAAAAACAATTTTCTAGTATAAGACCAATTTATTTCAAAGTTTGTACTCAATTTGTCTTAAGGAATTCATTTAGACAAAGAAGTTGGTGTAAAAAAGACTAAATTTTAATTTCAATCTTCTGAAATAAATGAAAATTAAATGACTAAGAACAACAGTAAAAGTAAAATAAAAATTCTTGATTTTTAAAAATCCTCAGCCACTATGTATTGTTAAAATCTTGGAAAAATGTGTAATCACTATGAGCCAATGAATGAAGGGATTCTATTGTTGGTAATACTGACTGAAAAGGCATAATATTAATGTTAACCATAAAGTAGCTACGATATATTCATTTATATCTACTGAATAAAATCCTGAGATTAAAAATGGAATCTGTTCCAATCTGAAAATAAATTAAAAGGTTGCAAATGGGGGAGGAGGAGGGGGCAGCTAGGTGGTGCAGTGAATAGAGCACCAGCCCTGAGGTCAGGAGGACCTGAGTTCAAATCCAGCCTCAGACATTTGACACTTAACTAGCTGTGTGACCTTGGGTAAGTCACTTAACCCCAATTGCCTTGTTTCCCCCCCCCTCAAAAAAAAACAAAAAACAAACAAAAAAAGGTTGCAAATACCTAAAGAGTTGCACCGTTCAATCTGGTTGGAAACTGGCTGAAGTGAGGCAAACCTAGAATCAGGCCTGCAGCTCTTGAGTTTAACAAACAGCGCCTTCTTCAGGGCACAGGTGAAATAACGCGTGCCCCTGAACGTTCCATCTGTACAGCCTGCACATTCATCTTCCTGAAATAAAATATGCTTAAAGGTGAATTATTCTGCATGTACAAAGGTAACTCTTAAAGAACCAGATAGTGATGATTATTTTTTTTATTTATCCAGCTCTTGATTCCTGATCTTTTTCTGGTCATGTACCTCTATGATAACATTTTTCACTGGTCAGAGCTTACTGGTGGATTCATGTCCACCTTGCATCTCTCCACTGTCATTTCCATTGGGATGATTATTTCTGGGAGTTTAAAACATTACTGAGGCTAAGGTCTTTATTTTTAAAGTGACAAGTATGGACCCATCATTTTCTTTATTTTTTTTTAAAGGTTTGAATCTTCTCTAGGCTACTGAATCTCTTCTACCACTACCCCAAGTTAAAAAAAAAAAAAAGGAAGCCATTAATTTCTTTGAATATACAATGATAAATATTATTCACAGTAATGAATAATGAATTAAAAAGGAAAGATTAGTCCTTAAATAAGTCATACTTCTCAGATTCTCCCATTCCAAGACATGCAACAACAAAGTAAAGAAAAAATCCGTCTGCATATCTCCAGGATTATTCTCTAGGATCCTTGTTATTAGGTATAGTAGAAACTATACCATTATTGGGATGAGATGGTAACTTTATCGTATTCACAAGAGAATGCCCTTTCCAGGGGACTCCTCTCTTTCATGGCTAAAAACAGATCAGAATCACCACTCATTCTGTCTTGCTTCCCTCTGTCACAAAAGAAGAGGTATTCCTGAAGTCAAGTCTTTCTACCAGTGGCCTTCTTATTCCCTCTCACTTCTTTTAGGACCTTGCTTTGACAGTTATCATCTCTATCATACATGTTCAATCTCTCCTTCACTGGTTCTTTCACATCTGCCTACAAATCTACCCAGGCCTCCTCAATCCTTTAAATTTAAAAAAAAAAAAAAACTTTCACTTGACCCTTCTACCTCATCTACCATGCCATCTCTCTTCTATCAGTCTTTTAAAAGATGCCTACAGCCAAGATCTCCATTTTTTCATTTCCTAGTCTCTGTTCGACCTCTTACAACTGGGCTTCCACTTTGATTTCTTTATTGCAACTCTGAAAAGGTCACCAGTGATTATTCCTAATCTCCATGCCAATGTTTTGGTCATGTTCCTTGAGCTCTCTGCAATCTCTGACACATTCCCAACCTTGTTAACCTCCTCCTTTGGTTCCAGAAACACTATATTCTCCCACTTCTCTCCTATGTTAACAATCCTCCTATCTCCTTCCTATTTGCCTTCTTCCTAATCCCGTATATTTGGGTTATTCTAGAGCCCTCCTCTTTTCTCACCCTCTACGCTTTGTCCTCTGTCAGTCTTACTTATTTTCACAGCTTCAGATACCTTTATGAAGAGATCTCCTAAATCTCAACCTTTAGCCCTGACCTGTCTTACATGTCTCTGATTATCATTATAGAAAAAGATTTCCCCCCCAGGAATTCATGTAGCATGTAGTATTCATATAGAATTCATATAGTTTCTAACATACTTATAATATTGTACATTACAGATGTTTGTCTTATATCCAGCTACAATACAAGCTTAGAATGTAAGTGTTATGTCTTATCTAAACTTTCTCTCTCCCAGCACAGTGGTCTGAACAGAATAGATGCATAACATTTATTAACTGGATAAATAAATTTATAAATAGAAGGTTTTCCTGCTTATTGAATAAACCATTTAGAGGGCATACCTCTAAAGGGTGGCAAGAAGCCTCCTTCTGACCCACAGGTTGGAGAGTTAGGCTCAGGGTTTACTGTTTTGCTCATGACAACCAGAGAAGAAAGAATAAATTTGAAAGAAAGAGGAAAAATAGAATCCCAGACAGGAGAAATTATTGCCAAATTCATAAAGTTAGATCATGCAGTAAGTATGATCTTACTGTTTAAAAAGAATTAAAATAGTTCACTTGAACTCACTAGGCTATACTTCAATGCTTTAATGGATTTGTGATTTCAATATATATGTGTGTGTGTGTATATATATATATATATATATATATATATACACACTCTGCAAAAATCAGATTACAACCTACCCACACCTTCTCATTTTATGTAATTTTTGTCTGTGCCTTCTTGTATGCCACCCTTGGGAAGTATATATAATATGTTGGGAGGCTTTATCTAGACTTCTTGACAAACCAAAGGATTGTCTGGGATGTTCACTGGTGTTTCCCTTGCTCTTAACCTATGATCTGTTCACCTTTTTTTCTGGTCATACTTTTATGATAACATTCTTCACTGGTCAGAGCTTATTGGTGGATTCATATCCACCTTGTACCTCTCCACTGTCATTTGAGTAGCCTGTAACTTTAATTCTTTGGAGACTTGTATTTGATGACTCACAGCTATCCAGTGTCACTGGGAAAATACTAATGTCTGACTCAGTGACTAAAGAATGGCTAAGCAAATTTTGGTAAGTGAATTATTTGGAATTTTACTGTTCCATAAGAAATAACAAACATCGAGAATTCAAAAAGACATATGAAGTGATGTGGAGATAAGAAGAAACAAAAAAACAATATGCACGATGATTACAAAAATATAAATGGAAAGAATAAAAAAGGAAATAACTTTAATATTGTGTAATTATGACCAAATTTGGTCCTGGAGAAGAACTGGAAAAATGCAACTCCATAAGTATATTTCATATACTATCAGCTATGGTTTGATATATTGATTGACTTAACTAAACTGCTTTTCCCCCCTCTCTTTTCAAAATTCTGAGTTACAGGGAATGCCCTGATGAATGAGAAAAGAATATAAAATTAAAAAACAAGTTATATAAAAACAAAATGACAATAAAAAATTTTTTAAATTAAAAGATGCACTTCTGTTCCAAGAAGAAACCTGAAGTCAATAAAAGCACAGGCAATCCAATCCAATGTACTTCTGTTCAATTCTAGGCCCAGCTTACTGTCTAGTCACAAAATCTCTCCAAGGTATATCAACCTGAGGACCAGGCAGATATGTTGTCAATCCAACTACATATCAGTTTGGACAACAGACATTCTTCATCTACTTGGTTATTCCTGTGAAGATACTTAAGACTGACTCCTTTTATGTTGATAATTGTTTTCATTTAGAAGGCTCAACAATGTTGCAAGGCTTGAATGCTATCAGTATAAAACTGTCCCAAACAGGAGCATTTGGAATATCTCACCATCTATAGGGAATCTCTCTTCCATTTGCCCTCTGCATTGGGCATCTTCCATGACTATGGCAAACACCTTTAGCAAGCATTACTAGAGGACTGAATAAAGTTATCTTTGTTGACACGTATTTCAAGGAATCTCACATAATTTTGAAATATGCGTGTGAGATACCTCATTGGACAAGACTCTTTAAAACATTTCTACTGAATATTGTTTTATTCATCAACAACAAAAAGCAGTGGGAATTTCTATTCTATTTACTCTTTAGCACATTGGGAACTAATGTTAGAGTCACATTGTAGTGACTATTGCCACTAATAAGGAAAAAAGTTTGCTATAGAAATCTTGACAGATATTTTTCTTTTTTTTTTTTCTATTTTCCATCTCTTTACTGAACTTCTAGTTTCATCCTTAAATGCCTTTAGGGTGACTGCTTAGCTTAGATAAATGTCTCACTAAGTTTTCTTTAAATCTGCTTTTTGTTCACTGCTTCTCACAGTTTTATGAGGCAATATTGTTCATAATCTTCCATCATCATCCTTAAGATTTTACAACAAATTTATATCTTAGGCCACTGTTGCTTTTGACTGCCACACTCTTCTGTTTAGTGGGGAGTTCAAGTATTTGTATGTTGATGTGGTTTCCAGGCTTTTGGCCTCCTAACTGTGGAGACTGATTTACATTTGTTAAACTTCCTTAGAAAATAATGATAGTATGTATAAATCTGTCTTTTATCCACTTCTCATTTTTTGATGTCAACAGTTTGTTTACATAGTCAAGCTGGAGTTCCCTCAACTGTGATATATCTTCCAATTTTTATTCTTTATTCTAACAAATCAGTGATCTGAGTGTACAAGGATAGCTTATTTATGAATGACTCACCTCTAATCCAACAAGCAATAATGATTCTTTTCCATGTCATTAAAATATAATTTCATTTCGTATGTTATTTGATTTTTGACATATCTAGCATTCCTTGATTCTATTCTTAAAGTATTTATAACATATAGACCAAAAAATACTTTTTACTGCTCTCCCTTTAAGCACTGAAGTCAATGAGTATTAAAATATATCTTCATTTAATTCAAAGGGTCATAGAGTTCTTTGTAGAATTTCTATCATCCTTAACAGATGTCATTATGTAAGTTGTAATTATTTTCATAATGATATTCTCATAAATGCTTATCACAAGCACTACAATATGAGAAAACAATGTTTCTTGTTGCCTTCAGGTACAGTGTAAAACCAACTCTACCAACTCTTTATTTGCCTTTCCTATGAGAAATTGTGAACTAGCCTTCCATTTATATGTGACTTTCTCATCTTCTGATTTCCTTTATAGTGAAAATGTCAAAATAGACATTATTAAACAAGTTTGTCCAGTTTCTTCATTGGTTACCAGACACGGATGTAACTTCTGGAGTGCCTGTAGCTAATTTAGTATTAATAGACAAATTAAAAACTGTATGATTCTCAGAACCTCTATCTCTTTTCTCCATTATGCCACTGTCCCTACAGAGTGGAGAACAGCTATACAGGAGTGACAGTCATTTTATATTTTCTTTATTTTGCAAGACACCATGGCCAAATAATTTATTACCAAGTGGCCAATCTACAGGTGATGACCCTCTGTGTATTTAACTAAGCTGGACCTCAGAAAGCAGATACAGTCTATTACCAAGACTATAGCCTAAGTATTTCAGGTATGGTAGAACCTTCCATACCTTGTGCTCTGCTGGCACAACATCCAGAAACCCAGGGTCAAAAAAAAAAAAAAAAAAGAATTAAGCGCAGTGGCTAGCTGGCGCAGTGAATAGAGCACCGGCCCTGGAGTCAGGAGGACCCGAGTTCAAATCCGGCCTCAGACAGTTAACACTTACTAGCCACATGACCTTGGGCAAGTCACTTAACCCTGATTGCGCTGCCTTCCCCACTCCAAAAAGCAAAAAAAAAAAAAAAGAAAAAAAGAAACCCAGGGTCACTTCCATACCATGAGGCACCGAAGTAGAATTCTGCAGAATAGGGTTAACAAATAATTGCCTATACAGACAATTATTAACAAATAAGTCTCAATGTACAAATTAATATTGTAATGGTATGAAAGAGTTAATTTACTAAAATTAGCAATTTATTCTTATCATATGGACTACAAATTATAACTTATTTTTACACTTATCTCACTCTAAATGCAAAGATGTTAAAGCAGTCTTCATGCATGTAAGCAGACGAGGCTACCACATTTCTCCCTCTTCTAGAAATATCAAAAAAAGCATTTTAAAAGTATCCTAGTCCGAAGTCTTTAATCTGAAATAGAAACCTTATTAGTCTTTCTTTAACTATCAATTAAAAAAAAAGTCCTACTCTCCTCTCTGATTGGCTCAGGAAAGACTTTTCCCTTGAGCTAACTAGGGAAGTGAATGAACAAGGGCAAGGGTCCCTTGACTAATCTACTCTGGAAGAATTTAAGTAACAATCAGATAAAGATAAATAAGAAACTTCTGTCATTACATCCGTTTTTAGAAGTAGAGGTGGTACTGATCAGATGGAAAGGAGAAGCAATGAAGGGAGTGGTCAAAAAAGAACTAAATGATTTTAGGAAAACTATTCTCCAAAGGGCATGCTGACAGGTAAACTATTCTGTTTGAAGGAGAAAATTGTAACAACTTTCACCTTTCCCTGAGTTCTATAACTATGTTTTATTATACTATGAAATATTTCTTGTTCAAGAATCCTATAAATTGGGACTTATATTTTATTAATTAATCCCTTTCTCCTGACCCAATTAAAAAATTTTTAAAAACAGTGAATAATCCAAAGTTTTTTTGTCTTTGTTTTACATTTAATGTTAGAGTGCATCACAGATTGATTTAGGTTGGGAATTTCTGAAGGAATGTGGTGGGGAAAAAGGGTTGCCAAAGCAAGGGAAGGAATGGTGCAACATATTTATTTTCCTAACTGTAACTGCCTAGGCCAATACTAAAATTAATTTATATTCCCTGAGCACATACAAAGTAACAGGAAAGAGAATTAAATTTGAAATATATTGGGTAGCAGAAGTCAATGTAAGAATAAAAAAAAGCCTGTTTTAAGTGATCATACTCACATACATACATACATATATACATACACACGTATCATTTTGATGGTTATAGGTAGTATTTGCCCATTTTAACAAATAAGAAATTCTATATATCCCCATGTAGAAAAGGATAAAGTTTTATGGGTCAAATCATATTACCAGTTCCAGTCCTGCTAATACTTCATTTAATCCTGGTGGCTGACCAATCCAACGGATTACACCAAAGAAAGGAGGATTATCTTTAACTTCAGCCAATGAGCCTACTTCAAGACCATGTGAATTACTCGAGGGTACAGTCAAAGGTGGACTCTCCTGGACAGGAGAGTTATTAAGCTCTCCCATCACTGACTGAACAGACAGAGACAGAGGACTATGCCCAATACTGCCGTTGGTATTTGGCATCTTTGTCAAGCTAAATGGTAAAGAGTGAAATCTGTTCTCGGTTGAAGAGTTCATAGAAGGAGGTTGCAGAGGTGGTGAAGAATGTCCAAAATCTGGAGATATATCTGTCAGGGATTTTGCAGGGTCTTCAGCAACTATAAAAAATAAGTTACTCTTAATTAGAAAATCAACTCTAGTATTACATATATATTTTTTTACATAAAAAAAAAATTTATATCTTCCATAATTGAATCTACTATATATAAAACATTTTATATACATTCAAATGAAATCAAAATAATTTACTATAATATTATTATATTGCAACCAAAACTCAAAGGAGTCCTTTCTATTAAAAGAAAAATTTAAATAGGGTTTTTTGGGTTGTGTTTGTTTAGAGAGTGTGTGTGTGTGTGTGTGTGTGTGTGTGTGTGTGTGTGTTGGGTTTGTTTAGAGTGTGAGTATGTATATGTGTGTGGGGGGGGAGTGTATTATTTCACACATTTTCTTCAACTTCCTCTTAAAAATGAAATTACCTTTGATGAATTTAATTATATTTGACTTCAGCGGCTAAGTGGTACAGTGAATAGAGCACCAGCCCTGGAGTCAGGAGGACCTGAATTCAAATCTGGCCTCAGATACTTAACACTTACTAGCCGTGTGACCTTGGGCAAGTCACTTAACCCCAAATGCCCCTCCCAAAAAAAAAGGCAAAAGAAAGTTACATTTGACCAAATTCTAACAGAAACGGTTTGGGGTAAGCTCAAGTACTCTACCACAAAGCACTGACTTACTAGCTTTAGTATAACATGGATAAACAAGGACTAAGTTGAAGAATTGTTTGGGTTGGTTTTTTTTTGGTGTAGATCCATGATAAAATCATGGAAATCACAAAAGAATATGCCTTCCTTAAATTATTGGAACAATCACTTTGCTTTATTAAAATTTTTTGCCCTTGGAAAAGACCATTACATAGAAAAAGCATTAACAAATCTTACAAGAGAAAAAGAGATGAGAAAAAGAAATCAAAATCAAATTTATTCACATACTCTATTGATACATAATAATATAACTGACTTGTTACAAAAGTATTCAAAGAAAAAGAAATCTATGCTGATTTAAACTTTCAACAGAATTACACATGGACACATATTTCAAAGTTTCCTTTCTTCACAAACTCCTAAAGACAATCACAAATTATTCACCACATAGTTCCCCATATTTCTAAAATGTAGGTGCACTTTAAAATTGAAGTAATGCTAATTTAGATGATCTATGAATAAACTCATTTTAAGCAGGGCAATAGGCACATACAAAGTAAAAAAAAAAAAAACCCTATACAAGAATTATAATAGCTATAATTTCCCAACAAAGGGACTTTCTATCCATGAAATGTCCTATCACAGAGAAGAGCAATACTCTTGGACCTACTAATTCAAATATGGCAGGTGGGCAGTAGGCATGAAATTTAATGCCTATAGAGAAGGGTAAGGATGACTTCTCTGAAGTGATGAGATAAATCTCCTAATATTGCAGAATGATAAATGACACCAGAAAACTAAGTTATTTCAGGAACAATAAGATAAGAATAATAGAGTTTGCTCATAGGATCATTGCTTGTGATTATATAATATCAACTGGACTAACACACTCACCTTATGAGCTAATCATGAAATATCAGCCTTGTATATAGTACCAATTTGTAGAGAATGTGATTTAGCTTAGACAATATTGCAAGATTCTACTGCATTTTTTATGCTTATTTCAATAATCAAAGTTTGTCTTCTGCTGAAATGTATGTACATGTGTTTATTTCTTACTTATTCAGATTTTCCTCTTCTCGAATAAATAAACCAAAAAAGAAGGAAAACAAAATTACTATTGAATACTTTAAAATGCTGCCTTAATTAATTTTAAAAGTAATCCAAATCTAACTCAGTATTTTCATTTTACAAATATTAATACAGTATTCATTGTGGCCAAGTCATTTTGCTTATGAAAAACTACATAAATTGAAAAAAATGAGGGAAAAAATGTCACTCTATTTTCTGCCCTAATGAGCTAAAAGTTGGATAGGATTACTAGAAGAAGAAAAAAACTTTAAAAAATTCCAAATTACCTTCATCAATGTACCATGTATTTTTTGATTTGGTTTGTGGTTGAGAATAAACAGAACCACCATTTAAGGTGTAAAATAATTCAGATCTGCTTCTATTTCCAGGGTCTGAGGTAGATCCTATGGATCAAGAGAAGTTCCTTTTTAAAACTCCAAGGTTTGGTGAAAGAAAAGAAAGAAAAAAAGCTACGAAGATCCACATGCACACAGAATCAACAACCAATTACACAATCAATAGATACACAAACACAACATTATTCTGCTATTTTCAGTTTTAAAACTTTATTACCATTTTGGTAATGCCAAAAAGATTTGTATGCCTAAGTGTCAATATGGGAAAAGAGAGTTAAGAAAAACCTGGGCAGTATCATTTTATAATCATATTTTTTTAATAGTTTCTTTTTTTTTTGGCATACAATCTTTCACTGGAAAAGTCAGCCTTTCCTAATATTGGGTGAAGAAACTAGGTCTATTATCATTTTATTTTAAAAGAGTTTCTTGTTTACATAAAAACTTTATGCTTATCAATTTTTCTATAACCTATTTCATCATTATGGGTACATTAAAACAAAGAAAAGATTATAAAATTCCTTTCTTAGTTTCTTCATGCACTGAATGAAAAGCAGTACAATATTATACAAGGAATGCTGAAAAGATTTTATAGCTTAGTCCTGCCTGATCCCTATCTAGCAGAACATACCCCTGAAGAGTCAAAAGTAGGGGAATCTCCAGGATCTATCCAAAATCTGATTTTCTTTGATAAACCGGACAATAACTATACAAAGTAGTTTCAGTTTTGGTACTTTGGAAGTCTGTCATTTAGACCAACCCAGTTAAGCATTTATATAGATACAATTAAGATACATGTGTACATATATACATATAGAGAGACTGGGTGGCTATCAAAGAGTAATGAACTGGCTGACCTAGACTACAAAAGTTTCATATCAATATCACATGGGATCCAAGTTCATACACGGTCCAACATACTTTGAAGCATTTCTGTAGCCCAAAGTACCTTTACAAGATACTTTCCTCTACAATGATAGCATTATTTAGCTGATATACCCCATCCTAACCCATACTAAGAATCTCACACAACTTTTCAATATTTTTAAAAGCCTCAGCTAATTGACATGTAACTACCACCCACACAGTATCTATAATATTTAAGAAGTAATTTTTCAATGACACCTCCACAAATACACAATACGTATACACATCCAACAGAAATACAGGATAAAAGAGTTTCTGGGGTCAGTGGCTAGATGTGTTTGGGAAGGAAAAAGTCCACATATTCTGGAGGCCCAGAATTTTTCCTGTCCTGTTGGTGGTTGGTAAAGTTCATATGATTATCATTAAGATACTTTATCTTATGCAATAACAACACATCTGTGGACACTGTATACAAATAAAGCACTATGTAAGTGCATAAAGCACTATGTATGTGTATTATTACAAATAATAATTTTTAAACCACTGAATTTACAATGTCAAATTGTATTCACAATGTTTTAAGTCAAAGGTACCCAAAATTAGTCAATTTTCATTGACAGACCTTAAAACCTGATGCTCAAGCAACAGCTGTATCCCTTACCACCCTAGGACCCAGGGACCATTTTCATCTGCTTAAAAGGCTCAAGTCAAAAATTTAATACAAAATTTTCTTCCATTACCAGAAATGTCAATGTATTGCTTAAGAATAAGTAGCTCAATCCTGACCTCTGTTAGTCTCTAACATCAGAATCACATGTTAACAGAAACTCTCATTCTAGTAAACCATACCTGTAGCCTTTGGTTTATTATGACTGGATAAACCTTTATCCCCACCACCTCTTGGCATAAACGCAAGTTTGGGAGGCCTTCTTTCTTGTGTCACACTATCTGAAACATTAGATATGTTTTTCAAGTCTTCAATTTTAAAAAGCAAAAACAGTAAAAATAAAGCAAAAGTTGTTTCTAGAGCAGATCAAACAAAAGTCAATATTTATGTGGTTGATTTATATGGTCAATTTGTCACAAATTTACAATTTTGTGGGTTCCACCAAAGATACAAAAAGTGCCTTACCTTCAAAGTCTATCCAGAAGAAGTTAGTCAGAAGAAGCAATAGCTCATTCAGCCTAACTTTATTTTAAAGAGGAGGAAATTGAGATCACAGAGAAGGGAAGTCATTTGCTCAAATTTATACTACTAATAAAAGAGAAACGTAAGGACCTCAACCCAGGTCTTCTGAATCTACGTGTTCCCTGCACTAAACCATGTTTTATACTGCCTCTCTGACTGAAAGATGGGGTCATGAATTCCAAACCCTCCATTTAAGGGAGGGATCTCAGCTCAGACACCTCTTTTCTCATCTGGCTGAACTATTTTTGGACTTGGTTGATTTCTCCACCATGCCCTAGAAAGCTCATTATTGGGAACTTTCAAGAACGCATTAGCCCTGGTATTCTACCTCATTATCACCTTCCTGTTCCCTCTCCCTTTTTAGCTTCCTTTTGTATGTTGTCTTTCACCCTTTAGATTATAAGCTCCTTGAGGGCATGAACTGTCTTTTCTTTTAGTTTAGCAAGTGCCTGGCACATAGCTTAATAAATGTTTGGAAAATGTTATTCCTATTCGAAATTTTTTAAAAAGCCAAAACTCATCCATCTTAATAATGACATCATCTTCTCAAAGTTTAGCTATTTGTAAACATGCTCAGTCTGGTATTTAAGATTACAAATTGGGGGTGGCCAGGTGGCACAGTGAGTAAGAGCACCGGCCCCAGAGTCGGGATGACCTGGGATCGAATCTGGGCTCTGATACTTAGCACCACACACAGAAATAACTGGCCGTGTAACCCTGAGCAAGTTACTTAACCCCAACTGCTTAAAAAAAAAAAAAGATTACAAATAAAAATTCATGCATAAGGATTTTAAAATTATTCAGAATTTAATTATGTGTGGTAAATATAGAAACAAATTCAATATGTAAAACACAGAGGCATATGCACATAAGTTAGCATCCAAAGACAATTTTTTGTAGCAGATTTTCTAATGTAATTCTAAGAAACACCCATAAAGTTTTACAAAGTCATATTTAGCACCAAGACTAGTACAATATCATAAATTCTATTCTGAGTTAAATATTCAATACATTGAAAAGGTTTCTGGGTAAAAGCCAATATAGAAATATTGTCCCTGAAAAAAATCTACGTCACATTCCACAAGATGTATATAACACTTAAAAATCATACCTGATAAAGCTGTAAATCAGCCCAAATTGTATCATCCAAGGTAGATTTTGGAAGATAGGAAAAAATGGGGAAAATTTACATTTTAACACAAGGAAAAGCCATTTTTAAAATGGGATAAAAGGAAATCATATTGTATTAGTTAGCTCCAAGTAATGGTTGGTCATTTTTCCACTGAGGAAAAAATACACATTTTAAAGTACTATACTGCATTTACTATAGTAATTAGCCTCACTAGATACTTGAACTTTTAAGTAAACTGCAGCATACAGTATTTCTTTTAATTCACAAATTAAACTGGTAAATTATTTCAAGTCCATGACAAATTAAAGAGAAAAAATGCTAAGTACAATATTAATCAATCAAATAAAGTAAAAAAGACATTTCCTTGGGTTCTCACAATATAGTAAATGGCATAGTGTATAACAGATCTTCAAGTGCAAAAAATATCAGAAAGTCACAAGCTTCAAACTATGCCAGGGAAATTGACTAAGAATAAATAGTTCTTACTATTAAAGACAATTAACTGACATAAAAGACTCCAAAAGCCAGTCAATCCCAAGTACATAACACATAAAACTATATATTAACATACATAATTAAAAGTAATAATAGTAATTACCACAGTAACTGTTGCTATATTTTTCCCTTCTCCTTTCTATTGGTTGCTCCTATGGGAGCAGTGATAGCCCCTGTCTCACAAGATGACAAATACAGGTACAGCTCATATGTCTGACATTTGATTCCCAAAGAAAGCACGTATTCAACATTTATTAATGTAATGCCAAAGATCTGACAATTTTTACTTATTAAAAAAAATAACATAGTAAAGAACAAAATGCATTGGCAAGGTACACAACAGAAATATAAATGGTATACTGGGGAAGGGGATAGCAAAGAAATACAGTTAATTGCTACTGAAAACTCTTGGATGATTTAAATTTCAAACCAAGATGGAACAGAGAAAACTATACTGAGAGAAACACAGATGATGCAGAGTAGAAAATACTTCAAATCTTTCTTCTATACTTGGAGTGTACTATGCTGAGGAAAACACTATCAATTATACATGAGCCAACCTTCACATTTTGGTTGTCTTTTTCTTCCTTAAAATATATATTAAAAATGAACAATTTCCTGAGGCTCCTAGTGCCCTCAGTATATATTGATTTTTAAATTTTTTTAAAATCTAAGAAATTTAAACAATGTAGGCTAAGTTGAACAAAATCAGTTTCTCTCTCTCAGCAATAAAAAATTTCGGTCAGAAAATTATTTCCATAAGATATAGGAAAAAAAATAAAGTGTGCTATAAACCCTTGAATATCGTTTCTAAATTGGTTCAGAAAGCTCACAATCAACTATGCAATCTTAAAGAACAATATTGGATAAGAGATTTATAACTGCAAAGAACCTTAGAGGGTTCATCTAGTCCAGTCTTCATTTTACAATGAAACTAAGGGAGTAATTTGCCTGAGGGCACATGGGTAGTAACAGAACTGGGATGTGAACTTAGGTACTTTAACTTCAAACCTAGCACACGTTCCCCTAACTCTACCTTATTAATTCAATTTACCACTTCCTATAAAAAATCTTTTTTTTTTTTTTGCTTTTTGGAGGACAACTAGAGTTCAGGGACTTGCCCGAGGCCATGTGTCTGAGGCCACATTTGAACTCAGGTCTTCCTTACCCCAGGGCTGGTGCTCTATTCACTGCACCACCTAGCCACCCCTAAAAATCTTAATAAAAGAAATACATATGTATATTTTACAAAAATACTACACTTTGATTGAGATGAGTTTTAATATCTCATTCCTGGGATAACCTCAACATCCTACAAGATCTCATCGCACCTCATCACTATTCTCTGCCTCTCTGATTAGTGGCCATGAACTCTAAAACTCTAGTTAAGGAGAAAAGAGTTCAGTTCAAGCATCTCATTTCTCACTGGCTACATTACTTCTCTAACTTCTCCACCAAACCCCAGGAAGCTCATTATTGCAATAACCTCATCATCTTCGAAGATCTCATCTACCTTGATACTCCACCTCTGATAAATCTCCTAGCTGCTTATAACTTCTTATGTGTTACAGTCTTATACCATTATAAGCTCCTTGAGGGTAGGGACTATCTTTCTATTTTCCTATTTGGATCCCTGGCACATAGAAGGTGATTAATAAATGTTTATGGATTATTGTTTATAACATGATAAAATAACAGAGCTCCTAAAACTCAAGAGAAAATTGAATTTACACTTAAAATGGCACTTATTAAAAAAACTTTTTGCACTATGGATGAATTATTTTTCAGATTTCATTATTTTAATTTTTTTAACGTAGTGATATGTTTTGTTTTAACATGCATCTGTCTGGGAAGTCAGACGCTTCCATGAAGTTACCGAGCAAAGCCAGCATGATCAATTGTCATATACCTCCTAGAGGCCTCCTGGCTTTCCTGACTCCCTTCAAGTCTTTGCTAAAAACTCCAAGCTTCTACAGGAAGCCTTTTCCAGTCCTACCTTCTCTTAATTACTTATAATTTATCCTTTATGTTGCTTGTTTGCACGTAACTATTTACATGTTATCCCTCTTTATAGAGTGTGAACTCCTTGAGAACAGGAACTGTCTTTTGCCTTCAGTGTATATCCCCCATGCTTAGCACAAAGCCTGGCACAGAGCATGTGCTTAATATGCTCCCTGACTTGAAAAAAAAATTGACGATTCTCAACAAACCCCCTTACAGGAGAGTTTTATCAATAACTCTTAAGAAATTTCAATCAATTATTTACCAATTAACAGGAAGAATACATCTTTGATAGTACATTACTAATACTGACACTGTTTTTGTCATAATTTTTTACTTCTCAATAATGTCTTTATTTATATGAATGTAATTTTGTATGCTATTCTTTTGTCTTTGACATGGCTACTTTTTTTCAAAAGGCTGTTTCTTACACGTTTCCAATATCTACCCACGGATAGAATAAAAAGGTACTAGCCACAGAAAGGATAATAAGGTAGGAAGGCCCTCCTTCCAGAGTTAATTAGCAAATAACTGTGGGACCTTGGGTCACCCTCAATTTTTTCATATGTAAAATCAAGAAAACAACAGCCCTTACTACATTAGATTCTTGTGGGGATCAAAATCAAAGACTTTTCAAATGAAAAATGCTTTAAAAAACTAAAAGTGCTATAAATGTTAGTTATAATTAATATTACTGTATATCTTTCTGATTAGGTGACAATAGAACAATGCATGAAAATATCCTCATTTATTTATGAACAGATCCCCTTTATGCTAACTATAATCATAACACTAATGGATTTGATTCTTATGTGGCTTTGCTCTACTCCGTGGCTACAGACTTGTGACCTAAACCTGGCCAGGTATCACAAAAATACATGCCATGGTCACAAGAGAGACAGGACAGATGAGAGTAGATGGGTCAGAAAATGTCCATCATCATTACCATAAAAACAACTCAAAGCTGGTATCTTACTAAGAGGGATCTTTCTATTCACTTTACTATTTCATCATTTTCCTACTAATATAATAGTAGGCCAAAACAGCATAAATATAATCTTTATGAAATTAAAGATATCCACAGATACTACCTGCTTTTGTATTTTGCACAGTTGTTTTGAAAAAACCATAAAGCATCTTTCTAGAATTTCTAAATGGACTTTTACAAAATGACTGTATCATAGAAAATACTAAAGAAATACCATATTAAAATAGAAAATCTAAATTTGATACTGCTGGATTAAATAACTTTTAAACACAAACGTTATCAGTGAAAAGACAAAATGCATGAGAATGTTTTTGTCTATCGCAAAAATCTTGTTCCTAAAGTGCAAGAAAGGAATAGCCAAGACTCTAATAATTGGAATAAAAAAAGATTAAGAATTTAAATACATAAAAGTATTTCATACTATAAAGCAAAAATGGGACAGCAACCATTTGTCTCATACCACCTATTAATTTTAATACACCTTCCTTTGTAACCAAAAAAACCTAGTGAAAAAGTACTAGTGAAAAAACTTAGTGAAAAAGTTTTTTTAAAGATCTCTTGCCTATCTTTAACTTCCTTAAATATTACTTGTCAACCCAGTATTAAAGGAATGACCAAACATTAGGAGTTGGTCAATTTGTCATAAAGTTACAGCTGAATAAAACTTAAGAATTATCTAATTCAGTTCCTGCATTTCATAAATGAGAAAACTGAGGCACAGAGAAGAAATGAAGAAGCAATTTAAATGTTTTAGTGATGCCAAAAATAGCATTAGGGCCACTGGAATAAAAATTGTTTCAGCTTGCCTATCCAACGGTGTTATTAATCATAGTAGAACTAGAAACAAAGTATCACCATAGGAACAAAAGCTTAGGAACAGGGATAGGGGCTGATCCTAAGACTTCATTGGTATAGGGAACTCACAGATAAATTCTTTCTACCACAGCAAGTCATCAACTTCTCTGCAACTTACAATTTTAAGGAGTTATTAGCCACGGCATCGAAACCTGCCCAGGATCACATAGGCAGTAAGAGTGGCTAAACAAGCAATTTGTGTAGCCTTCAAATCTTCCCATGCTAAGGACATCCACTGGCTCTCACTGGCTAAAACTCCAAGTTGCTGCTTGCTGGGTTTGTCATCTATTACAACTCAACTATTTTTTATTCATGAACATGACACAACTCAACAAATATTCTCAACCTCTGATTTTACGTTAACATTAAAGATAACATTCTACACAATATAAACTCAAAAAGCAAGATTAAGACTTGTTTAATATTTTTATGATTAGACATGTGATATGCCCAAAGTACCTCATAGCTGGCCCAGAGAGGATAAGTACTAGGGTAAAAAAATTTGCCATAGAAATTGCTTCCTTCATTCCACTATCCTCACCCCTTCCTCCCACTAGCCAGAGAGAGAAAGACGGCCATAAGTTGGATTCTTTATGATTTACAAAAAGTGCAAGTCTAAAATCATTATAAGAATATGGAGAATTAAACACAATACAATTAGAGTATAAGCAAAGATGAATGATAAAGGTATACATCCTACCTGGTACTTCTTAAAAGTAAAAACAGTATTTGTCATTTGTTTTCTGGTAACAAAAATTTTCTGAGCAATTTAGTACTGTAATAAAAAATAAAAACTAAAACACGTGGTAATTGGAAAGCTACAATAAGGTTTGGGGCTTCAAATATATAGGCTGTTTTATAAATATATAAAACATACCTGGGATGATATCATTGATATGCAACAGAAGTGTACTTTCAACACTTGCAAAACTACAAAGTTGTATTCCATTGAATCTTCCATCCCAATTTCCAATAGGATTATCCTAGAAATAAAAAATAAAAACATACTAAAAACTCTTCCTATTTAAAAAAAATGCTGAAGATAGAAATTTACATTTTCAGTTTTATGTTATCCCAGAAATTTTTCTTTAAATAAGTTCATCTTTTGGGCTTAAGGGAAAAACTGATAAAATATGAAAAGCTTTTATAAAAGGACTATCAACACACTTTTAAAAATGTAATCCAAGAACTGTTGTAGTAAATTCATAGGGCAAGGTATCTAAATTTTTCTTCACATTTTACTGTACAATAGTATATTTCTGCATAACCATGTTCTCCTTCCACATATAACAACATTAACATTATTCTGGACAAAATTTGTTTCCAAAATTAGATTTTTTTTCCCCTCCTCCAGAAATAACTCTGATTAAAATTTTTCCCATTCTGATTACTTGTTAACATCATTTTAGTACTTTTAAACATTTTAAATTTAAATATTTAAATTTAAGCATACATTTGTATTTTAATATTCAATATACTTTAAATAACAGCTTAAAAATATGAGAGAGCACAGATGTGTTAAGAGTTGTACTGCTGGAAGGACTGATGAAGTCATATGTCTATTAAAGCAATAGTATGACTTATTCTGCATTTGGGGGGTATAATACTTTGAAACAATTCTATCATTTGATATATTTCAGCTTTCTTTCCCCAAATAAGGAATAAGTTCCTCCTAAGGAGGATGCTTATCTTAAACATAAGCCCCATAATAGCGAGTTCGGTGCCTTGAATATAATAAATATATAATAAATGCTTATTTACTATTATTTATAATACAGAACACTCAGAGTCAATTGAAAGACTTGGAAAGCACAAGATCTTCCTTCTGTTCATCAAGAACTATGCCGGGGGGCTGAGCCAAGAAGGCAGAGTAAAAGCAGGAACTTGCTTGAGCTCTAACCCCAAACACCTCCAAATACCTGTAAAAAATGACTAAACAAATTTTAGAGCTACAGAACCCACAAAATGACAAAATAAGTCACATCTCCAGCTGAAGACAGCCTGGCAGGCTGACAGGAAGGGTCTATCCCACAAGGCTAGGAGAGGAGTACAGTCCTGCACAGGCTGCGCCGGCACAGACTGGGCTGGAAGCCTCAGGGTACTGAATCACTAGCAGCTGTGGTAGTTTCCATACTTCTCAACCCACAAATGCAAACGCAAAGTAGGTCAGTGGTGAAACTCTGTTGGACCTGGGTGAGAGAAGAGTGCAGTCCAGCCCCAACCTTGGGGCAGCGGAGGTAGTGGTGGCAGTAGCAGCAGCTTCGGCCCACAGATGGTGGGGGGATCAAGCGGCTGATCAGAGGACAATTGCAGGAATCTCCTGGCTGGTGCTAAGGCAGGATTCTCTTCCTTTTCCCTGCTTGGATCTAGGTCGCAGTCTTGGGTGACAGTCCTGGGGTGAGGAGAAGTGCTGGCATGGCAGAGCTTGTGGCGGCTGTGGAGAGGAAGTCCTCCTCACAGTTCTGAGGCAGAAAAGAGTGCCTGTGGTCACTCACAGACCAAACCACGGGCCAGGAGAGGAGTAAACACCACTCCTTTGATCATATCAGCTTAGAAGAACTGAAAATTCATAGGTGCCTAGAAGTAGCTCTGACAACAGCTGTGCAAAACTCCAGAAACTTAGGACAGAGCAATATCCACTCTGAAAACTGAGTCCTAGCTTGGCAAAGAGTTCAAAAGTCAAGTAATTGGCTGGGAAAATGAGCAGACAGAGGGAAAAAAATCAGACCATAGAATCTTACTTTGTGACAAGGAAGATCAAAACATATAACCAAAAGAAGACAACAAAGTCAAAATTCCTGTATCAAAAGCCTCCAAGAAAAATATGAATTGGTTTCAGGCCATGGAAGAGTTCAAAAAGGATTCTGAAAATCAAGAGAAGCAGAGGAAAAATTGGGAAGAGAAATGACAATGATGCAAGAAAATCATGAAAAAGGAGGCCAAAAAAAATGCTGAAGAAAATAACACCTGAAAAAAAAAACAGACTAACTCAAATGGCAAAAGAGGTCCAAAAAAACAATGAGAAGAATGCCTTAAAAGGCAGAATTAGCCAAATGGAAAAGCACGTCCAAAAACTCACTGAAGAAAATAATTCCTTAAAAATTAGAATGGAGCAAATGGAAGATAATGACTTTATGAGAAATCAATATATTATAAAACAGAACCAAAAGAATGAAAAAATGAAATGAAAAAAATTGAAGACAATGTGAAATATCTCACTGGAAAAACTACTGACCTGGAAAATAGATTTGGGAGAGATAATTTAAAAATTATTGGGCTACCTGAAAGTCATGATCATGTAAAGAACCTAGACATCATCTTTCAAGAAATTATCAAGGAAAACTGCCCTGATATTCTAGAAGCAGAGGGCAAAATAGAAATTGAAAGAATCTACCTTGAAAGAAATTCCAAAAGGAAATGGTAGCCAAATTCCAGAGTTCCCAGGTCAAAGAGAAAATATTGCAAGCAGCCAGAAAGAAAAAATTCTAGTATTGTGGAAATTAAATCAGGATAACACAAGATTGAGCAGCTTCTACATTAAGGGATTGGAGGGCTCGGAATATGATATTCCAAAGGTCAAAAGAGCTAGCATTAAAACCAAGAATCACCTACCCAACAAAACTAGGTATAATACTTCATGGGAAAATGTTTCAATGAAATAGAGGACTTTCAAACATTCTTGATGAAAAGACCAGAGTTGAAAAGAAAATTTGACTTTCAAATACAAGAATCAAGAGAAGCATGAAAAGGTAAATAGGAAAGAGAAATCATAGGAGACTTATTAAAGTTGAACTGTTTACATTCCTACATGGAAAGATATCTGTAATTCATGAGATTTTTCTCAGTATTAGAGTAGCTGAAGAGAATATATATGTGTGTGTGTATGTATGTATATATAGACAGAGGGCACAGGATGAATTGAATATGAAGGGATGATTCCTAAAAAATAAAATTAAGAGGTGAGAGAGGAATATAATGGGAGAAGGAAAAAGGAAGAGACAGAATAGGATAAATTATCCCACATAAAAGAGGCAAGAGAAAGCTATTACAATGGAGGGGAAGAGCAGGGAGGTGAAAGGGAATGAATCAACCTTACTCTCACTGGATTTGGCATAAGGAGGGAATAACATACACACTCAATTAGGTATCTTGCCCTACAGGAAAGTAGGAGAGAATGGGATAGGGCGGGGAGGTTGGGGGGGGGGGGTGGCTAGGTGGCGCAGTGAATAGAGCAACGCCCCTGGAATCAGAAGGACCTAAGTTCAAATCCAGCCTCAGACACTTAACACAAAAACTAGCCATTTGACCTTGGGCAAGTCACTTAACCCCAATTGCTCTCCAAAAAGCAAAAAAAAAAAGGGGGGGGATGATAGAAAGGATGGCAGACTGGAGGAGGGGATAGTCAAAAGCAAAATATTTTTGAAAAGGGACAGGGTCAAAGGAGAAAACAAAATAAATGGGGGGGCAGGATAGGATGGAGAAAAATATAGTTAGTCTTTCACAATTTGACTACTATGGAAATGTTTTGCCTAACACACATGTATAACATATACTGAATTGCTTCTTCTCAATGTGTGTGGGTAAGGAAGGTAGAAGGTAGAGAATTCAAGTTTTAAAAACAAATGTTAAAAATTGTTTTTACATGTAAACGGGAAATAAGATATACAGGCAATGGAGTATAGAAACCTATCTTGCCCTACAAGAAAGTAAGGGGGAAGGGAAGGTCAGATGGCAGGGGGGAGGAGGGAGATATAAGGAAGGGCAGACTAGGGGAAGGGGCAATCAGTACGCACGCCATCTTGGGGTGGGGGGTAAGGGAGAGATGGGGAGAAAATTTGGAACTCAAAATCTTGTGGAAATGAATGCTGAAAACTAAAAATAAATAAATAAAATCTGGAAGAAAAAAAAAACTATGCCTAAACTACCAAAGTCAGGTTTCCTAAAATAAAAATATAAAAAGTAAAGATTCTACAGCCTCTCATTCAGGGGCTTAATATTTCCATATTAAATTCTTTCTTACGTCTAACAAATTCTCCATGCTCAAACTTAAATCCTTTTCCCTCTTTTAGTTATGATGAAAAACAGGTCTCATTTATACCAAAAAACTAAAAACAAGCTTTTAGCCTTCCTTCTTTCTCCTAAGTAAGTAATGCTACAGGTAAAACTAAATTTTCAATGTAGGAATACAGTAGGTATTCTGATTATCAGTTTATTTCTTTATTACTCTTACCTCAAAACAACAGCAATATTCAAAATTACCTCTTCTAAAGTGTTTGTTCTTATATTAAATGACATTTTCTCATATTCAAAAGCAAACCCTATGTAAGTAAACCAACAAGACACTTTTCATTAAAGCCAAATCTTAACCCAAAATTCCTCAATAACAGACAACAAACAAAGGATTACACTCTTGGATTAAAAGTGAAGGAAAACAATACAACATGAAGAACTAGGCACACAGTTATTTTAAAAAATTAACAAACTAGGTAGAATGGACTCTATTACATAACCTACATTCCTGACTTCTTTCAATATTCAAATTCCCCAAAGTCAGTCACACTCAGAAAACACATTTAAAACCATACCCTATGAATATTCCACCTTATACATTCAAAAGGCAGCTTTCTTGTTGATTTAATAAGCAACCTGGACATTCAACTAATACACATTCAAACCCCCAAAAAATTAAACCTTAAGAGTTTCTTACCATGTCAACTCCAACAAAGTATCCTAAATTCTCTTTTCCTGGCAAGACATCACAGAATATAACTGTTCCAGATTCTATACCTTCTCCAACCTTCAAAGAAACTCTGGAGTTTATTTCCAAAGGAGGAAGTTCAACCTGCATCATATCAACTGGGCCTGCATAATCACTTTCCAATGCATTGTCATCATCTTCTATAAGCTCTAATTTGTCCAAAGCCACAAAGACACCACAATCTTCATCACATCGGAAAAGCTGTTTCCCTTGGTAAACTCCATCAGTGAAACCTTGACCACGACCTTCCTCCTAGATTTAAAGAGAGAAAAAAATTACTACAGGTAATATTAGAGATGATTTTAGAAAAGTCCAAATGCAAGTAATAAAAATATGCAACAATTGTCTAAAGCTCAGACAGTTACCTGACTGAAGGCAAAAAGCCTGTCTGTAGATAAAAAATAAAGTAAAAGTTATAATTCAACGCATTTATGTATGAATGGATGAATTATTTCAAGTTTTGACAGTATCAAAAGATCTAATCAGTATCTGTTAAGAAATATTCCTTTTCTAATCATTTTTAAACAATTAATAGGTAAATATAAATGATTCAATTCACAAAATGGTAAAAACGCATATCTCAATGCATTTGAAAAGTATAACTAGCATTTAGCTTTTGTAAGATATGATACCCTTACAAATAAATGTAATAAATATTTGCATAATTATCTGGCATATTTTAATAACCATGTTTATATGTATATAAAATCAGCTTTTAAAGTGTTTTCATACCTCCCTTAATCTTCAAAACTAGGAAATGAGAAGGGTAGGTATTACTAAATTTATTTTATAGATGAAGAATCCAAAGACTGGGGAATTAAGTGGTTTATCCGAGCTCATTCAGCTCATGAGAGGAGGAACTGGGATTAAAATCTAGCTTTTCTGAGTCAATTTAGTACTCTTTCTACTATATCATGCTTCTTCTCTGTCTTCCTATAAGAAATGATTTTAAGATGATTTTCCCAGATAGCCCCAGGTGGGACAACTATTGGGTTACTACAGCTTATAGAAAAGAGTTTTATACAGATTATCCCTGTATGCCAGCTCATATGTAGCAGTAGCAGAATTAGTAGTAGTAGTACTAGTAGTTATTGTTGTAGTAACAAAAAGTAGCATTCATATAGCACTTACTATATGCCAGGCATTGTGCTCTCTTTTTAAACATTATTCATTTGATGCAAGCCTGATAGGTGGGTACTATTATTATTCCCATTTTACATTTCAGGAAACTAAGGTAAACATCCACTAAGTGATTTGTCCAGGGTTACATGGCAATTAAGGATTATATCTGAACTCAGGTCTTCCTGACTTACAGAACTTCTATATGATTTATATATAACAAGAGAGAATAGTGTCTGAGAAACACATCAATGATTCATCTTAATACATTTAGGAATTTGTTTTAATTGATCAATCAGTTTGCAATTCTGGTATAGTTTTACTAGAACTCATTTTTTTAAATGGGCAAATATATCAGAAATTTCAGAGACAAGATTTTAACTACTGTTGTTTAACTGCATTCTCTATTGTAGCTTTAAAGTAAATCATTCTGGAACGTCCAATATAGCGTTACATTTTTGGTCCCCATAATTAGGCACTAAAAAAGTTCAATATATCTCTGGGGGAAAACATACAAACCTAAAGAAGAGAGACAATTAAAATGAAGAAGTCTTATGAAAAAATCTTATTTTATTTTTAACTATATACTTTTCCCCTTCACCAACCTCCCCCCACTGAAAACAAAAAACAAAACACACTACACATTCCAAAATTGCTTGTCACACTTACCAGCAACTCAACTCCAAAGAATATTCCCGACACTGTCCTCTCCGTTAACAAGGGTCCTCTGAAGCGTACAACTCCAGGAAATTTTTCTTCCCCAGATCTCAGCTGTACTTTCACAGGGCATCCCACATCTATTTGGAGGCCTTTACTTAGTCTGCTTCTGTTTTTAAACAGACTGTATCTTTCCTCACAATTAGTAATTGCCAAAAGCAATTCTGTGAATTTTTCATTTATTTCTACTACATCCTTCTCATCCACAAACAGGACTGCATGTGGCTGCTCCAAAATTTTTAATCCAATCTGATTTTTCTTGCCTTTAGAAAGAGGAATTCTCGCATGCCCCAAAGAACGATCTTGAATATATTGTCCTATACTCCCCTTTGGTACTTTAAGAATCTTTTGTGTTTGTTTGTCTGAAACACTGCATTCCTGAAGAAGCAAATAAAAAATCCGTTCTTCCAAATAGGGTGAAGTAACTTTTTCTTGGTTCCATAAGCCTGAATTCATTGTGATTCTAAGTTTGAAAGATTAATTCAAGAAAAAGGAATCACTAACATATTTGCAGTAAAATGCCTCCCCCTCCCCGCCAAAAAGAAAAAAACACCTTCACTGGTAGTCTCAAGCTTTGCTTTTAGCAAATTGATGTCCATTTTCTAAAAATATCTCAAATCAAAAAGCCTAAAGGACAAGCAAAAATAAATTTTTAACTTTTTTCAACAAATTAAGATAAAAGTTATATCACTTTTTATTATGATTATAAACATGTGTGTAACTTGAAGTTATCCGAGGAATATTTCAAATATATCCAGGAACAAAAGGATTTGCACATATGTGTTACAAATACCTGCATATGTCCCAATATATAGGCACACAGTCATATACATTTTATATATAAGTATAATCTGTGATTTTAAATAACTAACTCAAGCAATAAATGTCATACCTTACAGCAACAACATCAAGTGGGCTAAAAGCTAGTTTGGTAGTACTGACAAACAAGTTCAATTTTAAAATTCAAAGATGATGAAAAAAATCTTGAAATCTAAAAATTCACATAGAAATTTTTTTAATTTTTATTAACACAATCATCAAATTCTCTAAGTTTTAAAAGAAAACATTTAACTCTGTTAAGCCCTATTGAGAGTAAAATGATTTATTTTAACATGAAACCTATAAAAGGTTCATACATTTTTTAAAAAGTCTGACATTTGTACTCTATAAACTTTCTATGTAATTGATAGCTACTATTACTATATACACAGGTTCAACATTTTGTAATTTTTATATGCATTTGTATATAGAGGGAGAGAAAAGGGGCATACTTATACATATTTATCTTGCACCAGGGAATTCACTTTCTAAAAATCAAAGAATCTGACCTAGAAAGGATATTATCTCCATTCAATTTAACTCCTGTCCCACTCTCACTCCAATTTTACGTAAGAGGAAACTGAAGTCCCAAAAGGTGATATGACTTACCAACAATCACATGGCTCTTACTTCACATATCCTGAACTAACCACAACTAATTTTTTGGTATGTCATATTTTGGTCAATGGAACATTTCACCTCTGAATCATTAGTATCATTTCTCTAATCTTAAAACATTTTATACCTAAACTTTTTTTTTCCATTTTCTAATAGCCATGAAGCTAATTTATATTATAAAAGGCATACTGGAAACTGTAAAAATATATAGTCTCATTACTATTTTATTAGGGGCTTAATATCTAGAACATATTTAATAGATCAAATTCATAGGCTTTGAAAAGAAAAATAGCATCTGTGTATATCCTCTTTATAATAAAGTGGTTGTTCAACTCCTAAAAAATAACAATAATAGCTAACCTACAACTGTGCCAGGCACTGTGCTAAATTCTCTATAAATATCATCTCATTTGATTCTTATGACAACCCTGAGAGGTAGATGTTATTATTATCCTCAATTTACAGATGAAAAAACTGAGGAAAACAGAGGATAAGTGACTTGCCCAAGGTCATACAGTTAGCACATATCTGAGGCCAAATAAGAATTCAGGTCATCCTGATTCTAGGCCTTGTTCTCTACTCAATGCACCACCTAGCTGTTCAGTATATTACTGTATTTGTTTTACTCTCACTTGTGATGCAAATGCCCATTTCTCATTTCTGCATAATTTATAGTACCCCCACATTTCCAGATCTATTCTTGAATGGGTCTTTTTGTGAAACAGAATCATCAAAATTTTAAGTACAATCAAATTAAAAAGGCCAAGCAAATATATGCATAATGTATTCCCATTTATAAAACACTATCAGGTAATAAGGTATTTCTAATTTTTTTTTTGAAGGGGGAAGGCAAGGCAATTGAGGTTAAGTAACTTGCCCAATGTCATACAGCTTGTGTGTCAAGTGTCTAAGGCATACTTGAACTCAGGTCCTCCTGATTCCAGGGCCAGTGCTCTATTCATTGCGCCACCAGGCTGCCCCAAACAAGATATTTCTACAAGTCAATTCTCCAGATAAGGGAAGCTGAAACTCTCACAACTATATTATACAGTTCAATGTTTTAATCAATAGAGTAGAAGGTACATTAATTTAAACTTTTTGAGGATGACTGTGGGTCATCTTTGTGAACGAATTGTGATACTGTTCTAGAATATAGTAACCAACTCAAGGACCATTTAGGATATATTATAGGTCGAATAGCTGCAGATTAATTTTATTTTAGCATAGGATTCTGCTTTTTATGGTTTTTCTATCTTCCCATTTGACATGTAACTGTCATCTTTTCTTCACTGCCTGCCTCTAGAAGTCATCCCTCTCTCTTTTTAATTTGCAGCTTTGAGGCTATACAGAAATAGGAAGCAACATAAGTAAGCTTTTAAGCCTTGTATGAAATGCAAAAATATAAAGGCTCTGAGAGAAGGCCTGAGGGGGTTTTCCATGAATTAAAATGTGTGGGTGTTTTAAGTTCAAGGAATATGCTCCCATTTTCCCCTCAAGCCCCATGTTTCTCAGTTCCATGCAAACTAAGGTTACAACTTGATTAGTTAAGGTATTATTTTCATTTTTAAGTGTGTATGGGTATACACATACACCTATTGAAATGGATTTAAACACAACTACTGTAGCATTTCTGGTAGTATTTTTAAAAGAAATCACGCAAATCAAGCTCAAACTTAATTGTGAAAAAATATAACATGATTTTCACTATTTTTAAATACCAGTAACCTTACTCTGAATTGGTAACTTCATATATAAACAATTCTCCTAATTCACAGTTCTTTATCTTAAAATTTTCAAGTCACAATTTGTAACTGTTTGCGACCACTAATAAATACATTTGTGACATTTAGCCAAAATAAAATCTTAACTTACTGGATTTACTATTGTATCATTGTTGCTGTTTAATCATTCAAGTCATATCTGACTCTTCATGACCCTGAAGACCATTGTATGTCAATGCTGTATGTGGGTTTTTCCTGGCAAAGCCACTTGAGTGGCTTGACGTTTCCTGCTCCAATAGATTAAGTCAAACAGAGGTTAAATGACTTGCCCAGAGTCACAAAGGTACTTAAGTGTGTGACATATTTGAACTCAGGTCTTCCTAACTCTAGGCCCAACGCTCTATCCACTGAGACACCCACCGGCCTTATTGTGTCCTCAGGAAGCTGTATGAAAAATTAGTTGTATAACTATATTCTTTGCTTGGGAACCTTAAATAGACTTATGCCTTAGTAAGATGAGGGGGAAAAAATTATTTGAAAAATCTCCAATCTAGAGAAAACAGGACTGATCTACAGAAGATGAATAGTCTCCAGGTATTAAGCAAGAAAATGTATTGTGCAGGTAATTATAAACATTTCTTTTTTTTTTCCACTTAGAATAACATAAATGGGAATGAGTTCATATTAAAACAGATGTTGGTAAATGTGTATGTATATGTACATATGTATAAAGCATTATCGAGAAAGGCTAAAGTCTCTTCTAAATATTTTTAAGTAAAATTTTGGTTTTGTAACTATAAGACCTGCACTTTACTGAACATATGAACTGGGGGGGGGGGGGGGGGGGGAATTCTAAGAATACAGAAATGCAGTAACTTTGGCAAAACACTATAGAATGATAGAGTAATATATTAATTACGTGCTACAAATAATGTATTAATTTCATGCCTTCCTTGCCTGAAATATAGAAACAAGCAGAACAACAAGCAACAGAGAGCTTTGTAAACTAAGTGTTTCAGGAATAGAAATGATCATTGCCACCAATACTCAGAATTATTCAAAGCAATGCTAATGAAAATGGAAGTAAAGTTAGGCTTAAATTTGAAAGAAAATTATTTACTGAATGTCTACCATGTTCTTGGCACTGTACATAACACAGTGGAAGAAACACAGTCCAAGTTGTTGTATGCATATAGAAATTGTCTTTGTTTAAAGCTAATTAGACATAGCCACATTTAACACCAAGACAACTGATAATGATAACATGCCCTTTTTAAAGTTTCAGATCAGTTGGAGATCTGCTTCACCAGAAACAGTTTCCTCACCAATGAAATCATAAGCCTGCCCCCCCCCAAAAAAACCTAATCAATCCCAAAGAACTAAATTATTAGGACTATATTTATAAATATAGGCTAACCATCCCATTACAGACATACAGTAAATTCTTATTTCTCCAGCATCAGAAATTGGAAAGCTCTAATTGAATATTATATTATGTATACTGAGAATGAGGAATAGAGACTGGACTTGTGATTTCACTGGTATAGGGAACTCTCTAGAGTGGGGAAACTCCCCCTAGCAACACAGATCTGCATCTTCTCTGCAATTTATAGTCTTAAGAATTTCCTAGAGCAATAAAAAGTGAAGTGATTCTCCAGGGTCACTACATTGAAAAGAACTAATCTTTGAAGGTTTAGAATATACCTCTGGATAAAGTATATCCCTATCTCCTCACTTCCACTTTCAGGCTCCCTCCTACCATATATTTACTTTTCAACTTTCCCCCCTCCAAGGCTCACTCCATCCATTTATCTGTCAATAAGAACAAATCTTTGTTGCTCAACTCTACTGATCTACAAGTCACTTTCCCTCCTTTCTCAACCAGGTCACATTCTTCCTTAGTACCACAACTTTAAACTTGTGGACTTTGATAACTTTTTTACTTATTTTCTTTTTTTCTAAAGTTATTAATTTATTTTTTAGTTTTCAGCATTCACTTCTATTAAGTTTTAAATTTTCTCCCCCTCTCCTCCTATCCTCCCCAAGAGAGCATGCAATATGATATGGTTCAATATATACATTCCTATTAATCACATTTTCACATTAGTCATGTTGCATGGAGGAATTATAATGAATGTGTGGGACCATGATAAAGAAGAAACAAAACAAAACAAAAAAGAAAATCGCCTGCTTTGCTCTGCATTCCAACTCCATAGTTCTTTCTTTCTCTAGATGTGGATGGCATTTTATCATGATGAGTCCTTTGGAATTGTTTTAGGTCCCTGCATTGCTGAGAAAGACTAAGTTTATCAAAATCAGTCATCACACACTGTGGCTATTTCTGTGAGCAATGTTCTCCTGGTTTTGCTCACTTCACTCAGCACCAGTTCATATAAATCTTTCCAGGATTTTCTGAAGTCTGCCTGTTCCTTATTTCTTATAGCACAACAGTATTCCATTACATTTATATGCCACAACTTATTCAGCCATTCCCCAATTGATGAACATCCCCTCAATTTCCTATTCTTGGCCTCTACAAAAAGAGTTTCTATAAATACTTTTGTACACATGGGTACATGTTCCATTTTTATGCCCTGTTTGGGAGACGACACTAGAAGTGGTATTGCTGGGTCAAAGAGTATGCACATTTTTATAGCCCTTTGGGCATAGTTACAAATTGCTCTCCAGAATGGTTGGATCAGCTCACAGCTCCACCAACAATGAATCAGTGTTACAACATTCCCACATCCTCTCCAACATTTGTCATTTTCCTGTTTTGTCATGTTAGCCAATCTGATAGGTGTGATGTGGTTACCTCAGAGTTGTTTTGATTTACATTTCTCTAATCAATAGATTTAGAGAATTTTTTCATATGACTACAGATAGCTTTAATTTCTTCCTCTGAAAACTGCCTGTTCATAAGACCATTTATCAATTAGGGAATGACTTGTATTCTTGTAAATTTCACTCAGTTCTCCATGTATTTTAGAAATGAGAGACACTAGTTGTAAAAATTCTTTCCCAGTTTTCTGCTTCCTGCCTAATCTTGGTTGCACTGGCTTTGTTTGTGCAAAACCTTTTAAATTTAATGAAAACAAAATTATCCATTTTGCATTTCATAAAGTTCTCCATCTCTTGTTTGGTCATAAATTTCTCCATTCTCCATAAATCTGACAGATAAATTATTTCTTGCTCCCCAAATTTGTTTATAGCATCAGCCTTTACACCTAAATCGTGTACTCATTTGGACTTTATTTTAGTATATGGTGTCAAATATTGGTTTATGCCCAGTTTCTGCCATACCATTTCCCAGTTTTCCCAACAGTTTTTGTCAAATAGTGAGTCCCTATCCCAGAAGTTGAGGTCTTTGGATTTATCAAACAGTAGATTGCTATAATCATTGACTACTGTGTCTTGTGTACCTAACCTATTCTACTGATCTATCTCTCTATTTCTTAGCCAGTACAAGGTAGTTTTGATGATTACTGTTTTATAATACAATTTAAAATCTGCTATGGTTAGGCTGCCTTTCCTAATGCTTTTTTTCACTAATTCCCTTTAAATTCTGGACCTTTTGTTCTTCCAGACAAATTTTGATATTTTTTCTAGCTCTATAATTTTTTTGGTAGTCTGAATGGTACAGGACTGCTTAAGTAAATTAATTTAGGTTGAATTGTCATTTTTATTATATTAGTTCAGCCTACCCACAAGCAACTGATGTTTTCCCAATTATTTAGATCTGACTTTATTTGTGTGAAAAGTGTTTTGTAATTGTGTTCATATAGTTCCCAGGTTTGTTTATGCTGGGAGACTCCCAAATATTTTATGTCTACACTAATTTTAAATGGAATTTCTATCTCTTGCTGCTGGGCTTTGTTAGTAATATGTAGAAATGCTGATGATTTATGTGGGTTTATTTTATATCCTGCAACTTTACTAAAGTTGTTTAATATTTCAAGTAGTTTTTTTACTTGATTCTCTAGGATTCTCAAAGATATCATCATATCATCTGCAAAGAGTGATAACTTAGTTTCTCCTTTGCCTATTCTAACTCCTTCAATTTCTTTTTCTTCTCGAACTGCTACAGCTAACATTTCTAGTACCATATTGAAAAACAGTGGTGAAAATGGATATCCTTGTTGCAGTCCCAATCTTATTGGAAATGAATCTAGTTTATGCCCATTACATATAATGCTTGCTGAAGGTTTTAGGTAGATGCTACTTATCATTTTAAGGAAGTCTCCATTTATTCCTATGCTCTCTATTGTTTTTAATAGAAATGAGTGTTGAATTTTGTCAAAAGCTTTTTCTGCATCTATTGAGATAATCATATGGTTTCTGTTAGGTTTGTTGTTGATATGAGCAATCACACTGATACTTTTCCTAATACCGAATCAGCCCTGCATTCCTGATATAAATCTTACCTGATAAGTGTATTATTCTCATGATGAGTTGCTGTAATCTTATTGCTGATAGTTTATCTAAAATTTTTGTATCTATATTCATTAGGAAAATTGGTTAACAATTTTCTTTGTTTTGGTTCTCTCCAGTTTAGCTATCAGTACCAAACTTGTACCATAAAAAGAATTTGGTAGGACTCCACCAATTTTCCCAAATAGTCTATAGAGTACTGGAATTAATTATTCCTTAAATCTAAGTTTGATAGAATTTGCTTGTAAATTGGACTTTGATTTACATGTTGGTGTCCCCTCAACAGCCTGACCTTCTAAATCAACAACCTCATTAACTCTTATGACCTATATCTTCCTTTTACCTTAGCCACTCATTGTTGTTCAGTCATGTCCAACTCTTCACAACCCCACAGACCATAGCATGCCAAGCCCTTCTATCCTCCACAGTCTCTTGAAGTCTGTCCAAGTTCAGATTTATTGTGTCATGACACAATCTATCCATTTCATCCTCTGCCATCCCTTTGACTTCAACCTTTCCCAATATCAGGGTCTTTTTCAATGAGTCCTATGTTTTCATTATGTGGTCAAAGTATTTAAGCTTTAGTTTCAGTATGTGACCTTCCATTAAACAGTCTTAATTAATTTTAAGTATTGACTGATTTGATTTCCTTGCTGTCCAAGGGACTCTCAAAAGTCTTCTCCAGCACCAAAATTTGAGTGCTGATTCTGTGGTGCTTAGCTTTCCTTATGGTCTAACTCTCACAGCCATACACTGCCACTAGAAAAACCACAGCTTTAATTACACGGACCTTTGTGAGAAAGGGGATATCTCTGCTTTTTAGTATGCTGTCCCAGATTTGCCATAGTGTTCCTTTTAAGGAGCAAGCATCCTTTAATTTCATGGCTGCAGTTGCCATCTGCAGAAATCTCTGAGCCCAGAAATATAAAAAATCTGACACTACATCTATTTCTTCTCCTTTTATTTGCCAGGAAGTAATAGGACCAGCTGCCAAGATCTTGGGTTTTCTGATGTTAAGCTTCAAGGCAGTTTTTTAGAATCTCCTCTTCCCCCCCCCTTTAAGAGGCTTCTTAATTCCTCTTCACTTTCTGCCATCAGAGTGATATCATCTGCATATCTGAGATTGTTGATATTTCTCCCAGCAACGTTAATTTTGTCTTTTGATTCATCCAGCCTGGCATTTCACATGATGTACTCTGCATATAAGTTAAATAAATAAGGTGACAATATACAGCTTGTCATACTCCTTTCTCAATCTCAAACCCATCAGTTATTCCATGTTTTGTTATAACTATTGTTTCTTAGCCCATATACAGGTTCTTTAAGAGACGTGATCTGATATTCCCATCTCTTTGAAGACTTGCCACATTTTGTTGTGATCCACAAAGTCAACGGCTTTAACACAATCAATGAAGTGGAAGTAGATGTTTTTCTCTGGAACTCTTTTGTTTTCTCTATAATCCAGCAAATGTTGGCAATTTGGTCTCTAGTTCCTCTGCCTCTAGAAAACCAGCTTGCTCTTCTGGTAATTCTCTGTTTCTATTTTTACTGAAGCCTACCATGCAAAATCTTAAGCATAATCTCCTTTTTTTTTTTTTGGAGGGCAATTGGGGTTAAGTGACTTGCCCAAGGTCATACAGCTAGTTTTGTGTGTGTGTGTGTGTGTGTGTGTGTGTGTGTGTTAAGTGTCTGAGGCCGGATTTGAACTCAGGTCCTCCTGACTCCAGAGCCGCTGCTCTATTCACTGCACCACCTAGCCGCCCCAATCTTAAGCATAATCTTGCTGGTGTGTGAAATGAGTGTACGTTCAATAATCTGAAATGCTCTGGCATTGCTCTTCTTTAGGATTGGAATGCAAACTGATCTTTTTTCAATCCAGTGACCACTACTGAGTTTTCCAAATTTGCAGGTATATTGAATGCGGCAATTTAACAGCATCATCTTATAGGATTTTAAATAGTTGAGCTGGAATTCCATCACCTGCACGAGACTTAGTACATGCTTCCTAAGGTTCACTCAAAGGGATAATCTATTACCCATAACTGTACTCTCTACATGGTCCTGAACTCTGAAATATCCCTCTCCAATCATAACTTCTTCTAGTTCTTCCCCTACCTTATTCCGCCTATGTTTATCCTCATCATGACCTCTAATCTCTCTACCCCCTCTTCCTGTTTTCCCAATGTATTAGCCGTGTTCGTTTCTCACTTTCCACCCTTCACTATATCTTGATAAGAGTGATTATTTTCTACCCTTGAATTCCTCACTACCTGGTTGTAGGGTCATTCAGGACCTGCCAAGCCTCAAAAGTGGCTTACCCCCACAGCCTTCTACTCTCCTACTCCAACACAGATGAGCTCAATAGGAGGAACTTGCCTAGGTTTACTCTCCCCAAGTTCAAGATCTCAATTTAGTACTCACTGCTACTTAGCAATGCACAACCCACACTTTTTGATACTGTTAACCACTCCTAAATACTCTCTTTCTCCCTTAAATTCCAAGACATTGGGGCGGCCAGGTGGCTCAGGGAGTAAGAGCACTGCTCCAGTGTCGGGATGACCTGGGGATCAAATCCGGGCTCAGATACTTAGCACCACACCCAGAAATAACTGGCTGTGTAATCTTGAGCAAGTTACTTAACCCCGATTGCTTTAAAAAAAAAAATTCCAAGACACTGCTCTCTCTCTCAGTTTTCCAACTACTTGTCTGATATTTTTCCACCATTTTCTTGGCTCCTTATCCATTTCCCAAGGCAAGTATGGGTGTCCCCTCAAGGTTCTAACACTGAGACAACTATTGTCTGCTCTCTCTCTCTTTCTCTCTCTGTCTCTCTCTCTCTCTACCTCTCCCTTTCTCTGTCTCTCTCTTTCTCTCACCTTACTTCCCTCCTTCCCTCCCTCTCCCCCACAGCCCTGTACAACAGATGGGCAGCTTGCACCTGCCAAAAGATTATTGGGAGGCTGTCATGTGACTCCTGGGAACCAAACAATGTCAGTCTCTATCTGCATCTAAAGAAGTTCGTAAGTAGTGCAGGTCTACTTTGTATTCTCATTAATTTTATATATTTCCATAGGTCCAATGATCATCAATATGCACATGATTTATAAATCTATATATCTAGCCCCAATCTCTCTCCTAAGTTGCAGAAACCCACATGTACAGTTGGCAGTTGATAATAACCACCTAGATGTCCTGTCAGAATCTAAAATGCAACACCTCCAAAATGGAACTAAGTATCTTCCCCCTGCCCCCAAAGATTCTCTTCTCCTTCCAAATTATTTCCACTGAGAGCACCATCATTCTTCTAGTCACCCTGATTTACAAACTCCAAGTCACTCTTTGCTTTTCCTATCCTATTCAATCAATTAATAAATCTTATAGATATTGATTACATCATTGCCTCTTGCATCTTCTCCTTTTCCTCCATTCACACTAGTTCTGGTTCTCCTAGTCTCCATGCTTCTAGAGTCTTCCTTTCTAATTAATCCTTCACAAAGTAGTCGAAATAATCTTCCCAAGGTATAAAGCCAAACACAAGCAGCTTTCCAGAGGACTGCTGCTTTGAACAGCTTTCAAGGTTCTGATTACATAGTATAGCAAACTCTCTATTCAATAACAAATCAGAGCAAAACATTCACAGAAAATCAAGGTACAGCATTCACAATGTTACAACTTATCACAGAAAATCAAAATACAGCATTCACCATGTCACAACTCAACAACTTATCACTAAAATGGCCATAGTTTTTACCAAAGTGGTCATATAGTTTTGAACAAAGTACAATCACTTAGTCAATCAATCACTTAGTAACTCAATCATTCAATCACAAAGTACAAAAGGTCAAAAGTCCTCCACCCATGGGGCACACCAAGTTACAAATCAGTCACTATTTAGCCATCAGTCACTATTCAATCATTGGTCAGTACCCTCTTAAGGGGTAGTGGGAAATATACAAGCCATCCACCCCTAGGTCACTAGTGAATTACAATTTCAGTCACTACTCAGTACCCACAGAGAGGTCTTTTCATCTTGACTCGCGGCAAGCTTTCAGCTCCCATGGCTCCTCTTCCATGGTCCCAGCTTCTGCCCAAATCTAACCAAGTGCCACCTGGGTTCAAAGGTAGACAGCTCCCAGTTCCTTGTCCAGCTCTCCATGCAGTTCCTGCTCCACAGCGGAGCTCACAGTATCCAATCCATCTCAAATCCTTCACAGTCTCTGTTCCTGGGAAGTCAAGGCTTAACAAAGCCACAAACAGACAAAGGACAGACACCACAGTCATGCTTCCTCTGGCAGCTCTGGCTGGCCCTCAGAAGTCTTCAGCAGAAGTTTCAGCTGGTTCCCAGAATCAAAATCACTTCATCTAGGTTCTCAGAATAAAAATCATTCTCTCCAGCCTGGACCTCTCTTCCTCAGCCTCCAGAACCTGGCTCCAAGAAGATCTGAAATTCCAGCTAGGGCTTCTCCTTATATACCTATTAGCTCCTCCCTATTCTGCCCCTTCCTGTTACATTAGCAACTTCCTGTTATGTCAGCAACAGGGATTCATACCTTTTGTTTCTTAACAAAGGCTTGATCTAATTAATTTCAAACTAGGTGCTAAGTACCTGTTAGCTTTGCCAATACAAAGCAATCAAATTACATTACTATTACATAAGGTAAGGTCTAACCATGTCACTATTCTGCTAAAAAATCTTCAGTACCTCCTTATTTCCTCTAGGATAAAAAAAAATTACTGCACTTAGCAACTGACACCTCTACAACTTAGTTCCAATCTATCTTTTCAAATATTTGCTATTACTCCCCTGTATGTATATTAATGTCCCAGGCAAACTGGACTACTAGCTCTTCCATGAACTTCCATACCTTCATATGAGTTATTGCTACCCAACCCCACCCTGCCACAAATGCTTCAAAAACAGAATTTTTACTTTCATTCAACACTCAACTGAGGTGCCACCTCCTATACAAAGCAGATCACCCCAGTTAAGTATTTTCAAGTTCCTCAAATTACTTTATATTCATCTGTGAACATCCCAAAAGAATGTAAGCTCCCTATGACAAGAGACATTTTTGCTTTTGTATTCCCAGCATCAAGGATCTTAATAGATTAGTTTACCAAGTTAAACTGAAGCACCAATTATCACTGGAAAAGACCTTTGAAAACACTAGTTATTTGAGTTTGTTTGTAGATTCTAACTGAATAGGGATTTACTATATGTGGGTGAGAAATATTAAGTTTAGAAGATACAAATATTTACCTTACCTCCTAATGACCTGGGGAATACAATACAGGCAAAAAATATTTTGTATACTAAATACCAATGAAAATTTTAGCAAGTTCTAAACCATAGCAGACAGCAAAATTAACAGCATCAATTAGCTGAATCACTATATATACATATTATTAAAGGGTCACTATCTGCCTTATCTAGAAGATATAAGATCACTTTGATTCTCAGGTTATCAGCACATACTGTTCATAAGAATCTCATCAAGGAAACAAAGCCAGGATTGAAATCCAAGAACTTTGTGCTTCTCCACAGTTCTTAAAAGCACTGGAGGCTATTCATTCTTTATCAGATTTCAGAATCAATATATACTGCACTAAATTACTGTTCCTGATTATAATTACCAAACAGAAAGGAGAACCAAAGAGATCTCTTTCAGACTCTTCTACATAATACAAAAAGACCATCACTTTAAGAAAGAATCTCTTTCTCTAAAAGGAGAAACACTTCCATATTCTTAAGCAAGCTAAAATTTGATTTATCAACACAAAGATTTTAACATTTCATGACTGGGGAGAAATCCTCATGCTGCTTAAAACTTCACCCTAACTTATATACTAACAAAAGCACAGGTGGAATTATCAAAACAGAAATGTTTTAAGCAATCCTAATATGTGAAAATCTATAGTTACAAAAAAAACACTTATATTAGGGAATTTTTGTTTTTACAAAATAAAACAAAAAAGAGCTTTCTATTCCATAGCAAGCACTCCCAACACAATTAAAATGGAAATAGTTTTACACGTGACTTTAGAGGGTGTTCTATATTGTGAAAAACAAAATGTACCTGTAATATGATACTTTAAATCATCTTCATTTTACTATATCCTAAGCAATTCCCATTCATTATCCTTAAACCTCTCCCATTTCTCTTCCTAAGAAGGGCAGAAATTGTTGCCAACCTCATCATTTTGTAATAGCAGTGTAACCAGTATGATCTATCTAAACTCTACATGTAAACACACCAACAAATATCCAGCCAAACCCTTTCTATTCCCAGTTCTACACTCTTCTCCCCCCCCAAAAAAAATGTAAAGAATAATAGAAATTAGACTTGTTTCCAGACCACAGAGGAAGGTTAAGTACTAGACACAACCTCTAAAAGGGTTTCCTTTATATGTCCAATGCTATGACTGAAAGCAAATATTGGTTCCTCTCCAAAATACTTTGATGGATGATAGAAAACAATTTTTTTGTTATATTATATCCAAATAAGTCATGTTGATGAGACTTAATTTTTTTACCAAATTCATAAAAATTCTTGTAATATTACTCACAATCAATTTTTACCTCAAGTGTAATATCACATCTTTACAATCTCACAAATGACTGAAAGACAAGGAGAATATAAGATTTGTATTATTTATTGACTATGAAAAAAAACATTTGACTCAGAAGAACAACACTGCCTTGCAGGCCCCTTTAAAAGGTGCCTCCCATCTCTATGCTAAGATCATTCCTTGGAATGTAACAGATTCTCTGGAAAATGACAGAAATAACCCAGTTCAATGACCTGAAAATAAACTTCAGGTGAGGTATAAAACAAAGAAATGTATGCTCACCAAAAGTATTCATCACTGTGATGGAGGAGATCCAGTTCAAGAGTCCAAGTCAAAGTTTCCCAGAGGAAGGTGAGGTTCTCAGATAAAGATGGCATTTTGTTAATTACAGGAAGTATCAAGACAGTGAAAGTCTCCAGGAAGAAATCTCTAATTACTCAAAGGAGTTTGGCCTGACCATCTAGAGAAACAACCAAACGGATAAAGACTGCCTACTGCCTTGACTTCAACATGCATCTACTAAATGGACACCCTATAGAGCTTGTCCAATAGTGTGTGTGTGTGTGTGTGTGTGTGTGTGTGTGTGTGTGTATAATTAGGAAAAGAAGTAAAGATAGTCAATGAGCTTTGCCCAGATCTGAAAAGAACAGAATAGGCTGAATTGCTTTCCAGATTACATACTTTTACTGACCTCAAGCTTCCCGTAACAGCAAAGGTCTGACTCTTCAATACTAACATTTAATCAGTGTGTCTATACAATGTAATGAGATTTGTTTTGGAGAAAAAAAATTATTAATAATGTATGCTGGGTTTTAGATAAATCTACCAGAAATAATTTTTCTTAATTTTACATTAATATCAATTATGGCAGAGAAACAGAGAGAGAGACACGAGAGAAAGAGAGAGAGAGAGAGAGAGAGAGAGAGAGAGACACACACACACACACACACACACACACACACACACACACACACACACACACACACACACACACACACACACACACACACACGCAAGTTGGCATAGTTCCCCACTGCCTTCTGAAAGGACTCTCTCACCCAAGATGACTTGAGGCAACATTTATAGCCATCTTGAACAAGAAAAAGATCACATATAAAAATAGTTTTGTGCTAACATTCCAAAACAAATGAATAATAAAATTATTTAGTTCCTTAGTTGATCACTCCTAAACAAACAGACCTCCTCCCTTCAGGGCTTCCATTTCCTTTTTCCTCACTCTTTTTAACTTCTGTAGACCAGTTTCTAACCTTATCATTCAATTGAAACTGCTCTCTTCAAAGTTACCAAGTATCTCTTAATAGCCAAATCTCAGTACCTTTTTCTCAATTCTCACGCTTCTTGACCTCTCTGCAGCCTCTGACACTGTCCATCACCCTGTTCTTGACACACTCTTCCCTACAGGTTTTCTGACACTGCTCTCTCCTCATTCTTCTACCCGTCTGACCACTCTTCAGTCTCCTTTGCAAGATCTTCATTCAGGTCATAACCCTAACTGTGGTGGTCCTCCAAGGCTTGGCCCCCTTTATGGCTAGCTGATGAAATCATCAACTCCCAGGAATTCAATTATATTATCTCCTAGTCTCAGTTGGTCAGTCTTTCTCTCTCTACACATTTACATATATAAAACCCACTTCACTCAAAAGCTCATAGATTGGACCACAATAGGTCCCAGCCCAGGCTCTGCTTAATGGCTGAATTTTGGACCCTCCAGGCTTAAAGTGAATGTCAAAGGTAACAGTTTCACTTAAGAACTGCATCCCTGAGGGTCTTCCCTCCCCACCCCAAGCTAGATTTTTTTCCTCTTTTTTTCTAATTAAAGGGGTCATCCCTTGATTCACTTCTTAAAGAGGACTACTCACTGAATAGGCATTAGTTACCTCACTCTAAGTGAGTAGGTGAAAAGACCTTATCCTAAAAGGGCCAGGGTCTCCCACTGCATCCAGATGAATATGTGGTCACTGGATTCAGATGGCTCTGCAGGAGAAAGTGAGATTGGTGACATTGCACAGCCCTCCGTCACTCAAATCAAAGTCAACTGCAGGTCATATCATCATTTCCTTGATGCCATGGTCCTCTTTGAAATAGAAGGACCAACACGACACAGTACCTGGCAAATGACAGGTGGTTATTAAATGCTTGTTTACTAGACTTAATATTTTCTCAAAAGAGAAACATGGGTCAAAGCATCAGTCCTTTCAAGGGATGGACAAAGAGTATATATATCACCCTTAGATGGGTCAAACACTTCAGGTGGGTGGGAAGGCAATGATCTAACAAGGTTATTCTGTATTCAATTATTTGACTACCAACACTAAGAAAGCTTATTGTCCATCCATCTGGCCTGCCTCCAAACAGAGAAGTTTGGAAAGGGTTTAGACCAAGAAATTTTATTTCTCAGTATTTCTAGAGAATCCTAAAAAGCATTTAATAATGCTTCTAAACTTGGAACACCACTGCATCTCAAGAACTACAGATGAGCATTACATAGAGAGCAATGAAAAAGCCTGTGACAGGCATAAGAAGGTAGTAATGTAGAACCATGGAGGAACTCTGAAGAAGACTATGAGGAGAAGATATCATCAAAGAATTGTATTACAGAAAGAGAAGATGGGCTGGCCATGTCTCAAGAAAAACTGATCCACTGGAACACTTACAATGTCAGGAAAAGGCCTACAGCCTATTTGGCAATCCCTCTGTAGTGAATTTTTAAGAGAATGTTGATGAAAGTGACAGAGGATGGATGGGCATGGAACTGATTTTGAGTTACATCATTAAAGGGAACTTCTGAATCTACATCACAGATTCATATGATTTCAGTGGTTTTGTACATTAAAATTAATTATATCTGATAGCAATAAAACTGTGAAGAGTGAAGTCATCATTCTAATTATTGTTCTACTGTTACACATTTTATTACTGTGTAAGGAAGAAGCAATGTTTTACTTGTTATATTTGTTTTTCTTTTTTTTTTTTGGAGGGCAATTCGGGTTAAGTGACTTGCCCAAAGTCACACAGCTAGTAACTGTGTCAAGTGTCTGAGGCCAGATTTGAACTCAGGTCCTCCTGACTCCAGGGCCAGTGCTCTATTTACTGCGCCACCTAGCCTCCCCTACTTGTTATATTTTAAAGGGAAAAAACATAATTTTGAAAAAGCATAATCCAAGTTAAACTGATTTTTCTGGATCATTTCATTTAATCCTTTTATAGCACAGATTGTGTACCAATATCAAAAACCTGAATAACTCAGAATATAGTATAAATAAGAAAAAATAGTAACATTAATCAAGTGATGAATAGGAAAACTTCATTCTCCCTTCTTCACTATTATCTTTCTTGTCATCAAATATAAGTCCAGGACATACAAAATCACTGAAATCATTAGACATTATAATTATTTAAAAGAAAGCTTGATGTACATGTTATCAAACTTTTTGAAATGTATTTTACAATTGTGATTTTTTCTTCCTCTCTAAAAAATATTACTATTTCTCATATGAAATGACCCTCTGGGAGGGTAGGTAGGTTAAGAAACAGAAGATATCAATAAAAACTTTTTTTTACATGAAAGCATGAGCCTTGGTCCTGTTAAATCTTATAATAACTATCACCAAAGGGAATATGCTATTTGTTGGCATTTTCCAGGATTTTGCAACAGAACATTAGTGTTTGGAGTTTCAATAAGTTCTCCAAGACCATTTTCTCCTGATAATGTACTAGTGCAAATCCACCCACTACATAGTGAAGAACAGCAGGCTAATACTCAGAGCCATTACTTCTACCTAGGGTATGAGGGGTTGCAGAAAAGTAACACTTGAACCAATTCCCTCTCTCAGGCCTTGAAACACATTAAGAACCTCTCATTTCTCCCCTAGAAACCACAGCCTAGAAAATTAACAATCCTATTATGTCACAAACAGATTTTTCAGTCAAAAAGTAAGGTAATGTGTTATTTTTAGCTGAACTTGGGGAAAGGAAACTCGGGTAAGATTAACTGTCTTAAAAATGCAAAAGCTAGAGGTATACACAAGTACAAAGAACATGTCATTGTATATCAAACACTCATGAGCAGCATTCTCTGGAATGCAAATTCACAATTCTCATTTCCATCTTCCAGATCACTGCCATATTAATATCCTAAAGGTCATGTCTGGCCCTGTCACTCTTCTAAACAAGAAGCTTTAGTGATGCCCCACTAACTTCAGGATAAAATACAAACTCCTCTGTTTGGCATTTAAAGACCTTTACAATCTGGCTCTAGCCTATTTTTCTAAGCTAATATCATTCTCTTTTATTCATTCCACATTCTAGCAAAACAGGTCTAGATTCCATCTTCTGCCTCTGTGCCTTTACACATGCTATCCCTCATGCCTGAAATGCTTTCTCTCCTCTCCCTCTCAGAACCTGCTAGCTCCTTTAGTTCATTTCTCCCCATGTTGCAATCTGGACTCCAACATGTTTCCAAGCTAAGTACTTTCCTTGGCATAGACTCTCTTTTTCAGCTTCCTTTTGTGCATTGTCTTTACAACCATTGGGAGGTGTTTTTTTAGTCTACTCCTAAAAGGAAGGAACTGTCTTTTTGCCTCTATCTCTACTGTCAGTGCTTAGCACACTGCCTGACACAGTAAGCATTTTACACTTACTGACTCCTTTCTGTGTCATTTCCTTTAAGAAGCATTTCCCTTATCCCCCCCATTTTACATTTATTCTATATTTACTTATCTGTACACATACTAAATACCCCTAAGAAGGCCCTCCTTGAGAGATGAGACTCGCACTTTTTAAGACAGTGTTTGTATCCCCAGTGCCTAGAACACACAGTAGATGTATAATAGATTGTACTGACTGATTTGGATACATGTATGTTAACCACCAGACCATTTATTATTAAAAGAAAAGAGAAATACCTTCTGTCCACAGAGAATTTTTCAACTAAAGAACTCCAAGTGGTTGTGTAACAGCATTCTCACCCTGTGGATGGTGAAACTGAAACAGAAAGGAGAATAAATCAGCACCAGACAGGAGAAGGTTGGGAATTCCTTTACTTCCTGGGCCTCAGCTACCTCATTTGTAAAGTAATCATGACCAAGAGAGTTCTTAACCGTTTTTGTGATAGACCCCCTTTGGCAGTCTGGTGAACTCTACAGACCTCCTTATCAGAATAAGGCTTTATTGTCTACTTTTGTAACTGAAAAAAATGCTAAATTTCAGTTAGATGTTAGTGAAACCAAAGGTGTCAATTTTCTCACACTCAAGTTCAAGGCCTCCCTGAAATCTATGGTCAGACCTCTTGAGGATTCGTGAACCCCAAGTTCTAGAATCCCTTGTCAGACGACGTGGGATTAGAGCTCTTCCAGCTCTAAATCCTGTGAACCTCTCTAGCTCTCATTTCTGTTCCTACCACCCCTACCTTCCATTATCCCACCGGAGGGAGGGAGTTAAGCATTAGTTTGAGCCCAGCTGGAAGTCTCTGGATCCCAAGTGGACGCTGGCTGCCTGGCTGACTACCAGACAGCCCGGTGCCTCAGTTTACCGCCCCCTCCCCTAAGGGGGAGGAGTTAGTGATTTACGACATTACTCCTCGGGGGCCGGGGGGGGGGGGGTCTCCCCCGCCCCTGCCCCAGGAGTAGAAGGGGCTGCCTAATGGCACCGGATGAGCAGCGGCAGTTAGTCGGAGTTTAGGATCCCTTCCCGGGGGAGGCCGGGCCGGCAGGCCTCGCTGGGAGCGACGTGAGTCTGTGAGGCCGGCGAGTGACGCCTGCGGGGCCGGCGAGGCCCAGATAACGGGCCGGGACTGGGAGCACGGACGAGGCAGGCGGCGGTGCCGGGGGCGTCGAGGAGTGAGGGGAAGGCACCCGAGGAGTCTCGCCTCCCCAACCCCGGGCCAGATGCGCCAGCGCCGCCAGTCATTCTCTCACCTGAGGGCAACAGGTCCGACCAGGCGAAAGCCCGGTTCCCAATCCTGGGGCCCCCGACTCCGGAGGCCAAAAGTCGTCGCCGCCACCACCACCACCACCGACTATTTACCTCCGGGAGACGCGCGGCCCCGCGCAACCGAACCTGATACCTGGGTCCGCCCCCGCCTGCCCCGCCTCCAAGCCCGAGAGAAGGAAAGGAAGGAGTGGTAGTGGGAGGGGGAGAAGTGGAATGAGAACCAATCGTGACCCGAACGACTTCCAGCGCGCGCCAGGATTGGTCTTCCCCGTGAGAGACTCTCCACCAATGCCTGCTGGTCCAGCTCGGTACTAAGGGACTTTCCGCTCCGTCAAGCTCGGTCGAGCCAAAGTGGGGGTGGGGAGGGCTAAGAGGAAGAGGCAAGAGAGGGCGGGGACGGGGAGAGTGGCGTTGCGCTCTTTGATTGGCTGTCTGGCTGCAGGCCTAGAGCCATCATTGGCTATGTGATGAGAGGGGTGGAGCACTACCAGTCCCTCTGGGCCTCAGCTGTCAAAACGTCTTGCTGAACTGGGTAGGGCAGGGTCCGAGGTCCTAGGGTGGTAAGATTTGGAAGAAGTCAGAGCTCACGCCCCAGCTTGAGCTGGGAGTCAGGACTGGGACGCAGCTTTAGCCCGGAGTCCCAAAATAACACTCTGCCCTTAGCTCTGGACCATCGAGTTTCCCAGTCCCTCGCAGCAGCCCTGTGCCTCAGTTTCCCCTTATGAATTTGGCTGAAGGGAAGTTCGGCTCCTATCCCAGAAGCCACACACTAGTCATTGGGGGGAGGGGTCAAATTTAGGTCACAGAGGAGGAGAAAGTATTGCCACACATTTAATTCATTCTTCCTGGCCAACAGCCAGGGTTTTGGTTTAGTTAAGGATCTTTCAATTAGAAGGAAGGTTTTTTGATTCCCAGATGAGCTCAAAAATATTTAAGGAAGTGATTTTTTAACGTAGTAGTGAAGGCTCTCAGTACACTGGATTCTTGTTAATTAAGTCTTTCTCTGACAAATTAAGCACCAATTATGAAAGAGAATGAATAATACTCAAAGGAGGGATGTAGGAGGGGAAGGGTCTTAATCATGACATAAATTCTCCCTGTGGAAGAGAGACTTGTTCCTAAGGGTTTGAGGGATTCATCCTGAGTGGTGACAGCACAAAGGGGTGTCCCTGTGCCAATAAGTACTTGTAGAATGACTATCATTCACTACAGTCCTCCCCATTATCTCATCTGGATGCAGAAGAGATGCAATCATGAGACCCATACTGGAAGCTTTTCTAATTTCATATTACCTGCTGGCATTTGTACCCCCTTGGCACTTTAAGAACCTAGTATCACAGACCTTCAGGATACTTTAGGGACCAATTGAAGACCCATCTTCAAACAGTTTTCCCTGATTATTCCAATTCCCAAAGTGCTCCCCCCTCTCTGGTATTCTTCTCTAATTGTTTTACTGATAATATAATTTCCCAAACAAGATCAGCCCCTCCCACAGCAGGAGGCTGTATCTTCTGTTTATTCTTTTCACAATACTCAGCACAGGGCTAGGTACATGGTAGATGGTCTAGCCATGACACCTTCTGTTTTCATGAAGTGTTCCACAGTTACTCATTTTAATGTATATGACTATTCAACTTCCTATTGTTATACCTGGGAAGCTCAAGAATATTTAGCTATTCCATTTAATGCCAGCAAAGAATGAATAACAGAAAACTGAGCGCAGTTCTCCAAGAGGAAATTGCTAAATGTATGATTCCAAATTTCTTGTCTATTCTCAGCCCCATAGATATAAGATCACTGTGTTTTTTTTTTCCTGTGTAGAATCTATTAAATTTAGGAGACTGATACCTAGTGATAACGCTACTGAGAATCTTCATTTTCATTCAGAAAGGGCAAGAGAGGGTTTTTCCCCCCAGAATGAGAAACCATGTCATTTTCATTTAACATATGACAACCAGGGTTTTGTGAATGAGAAAAGGTCTCATGTGAGCTCTTGTTTCCCAATACCCTTTCTATAAGAATTCGTAAGTATTATTAGAAACCTATCTGGACTGTGTAAGCCTCTTTTCATTGTAAGCTTCTTGAGGGTAGAAACTATCTTTTTCCTATTTGTATGCCAAGAACTTTAGCACGGTGCCAAGCATAAGATAGATTCTTAATACTTATTGACTGACTATGCTATCCAAATGCCTATTCGCCCTTAGGAGAATCCCAGTCTCTACCCTTTCTTTTGAGGACTTTAAAATCATAACCACAGAGAGATTAATCTGCCAAAACTTGTACATAGGCCTTAGGATGCTTTTGGGGATCCCTGCTAGGCTTTGAAACTTGTTTTTCAGCTATGAATTCCTTATGCTGAAGAATTTCAAATCAAGCTACTTTGGCAGATTGCACTCATCTGTGATGGATTAACAATTGCTGTGAAAAGTCTTGTGCCCATCCCCCCACTCCAATCAGCTAACATCAGTTTATAATTTATAATCTAATGTGTATTCTTTCCCCAAAGAGAGCAAGGCCACAGAACAAAAACAAAAGCTTTGTCATTAAAAGATTACAAAACAGGGTGGAGTCAAGATGACAGAGTAAAAAGGAAGCATTTTTGCTAGTTCACCCAGCATACCTACTTCACAACAAAAAATGCTCTAAATCACTAATAGGAAAATGCAAATTTAAACTTAAAGGTACATCCTCATGCCCCTCAGATTGGCTAAAATAACAAAAATAGAAAATGACATGCTTGAGGGGTTATGAGAAAACAGGTACATTAATGCACTGTTGGAAGAAATGAGAACTAGTCCAACAATTCTGGAAAGCAATTTGAGACTATGTCCAAAAAGCTATTAAACTATGGGTGCCCTTTGACCCTGAAATACCACTATTAGGTCTATGCCCCAAACAGATCAAAGAAATAAGAAAAAGACCCATACATACAAAAATATTTATGGTAGCTCTTTTTGTGGTGGGAAGCAATTGGAAACAGAGAACCCCCATCAATTGAGGAATGCCTGAACAAGTTATAGTATATGAACACAATGGAATACTATTTGGTTGTTTTTTTTTTTAAAAAAAAACAAGTTTTGGCCCGGTTTATTAAAGTATACTTTTATACATTTTACTTTTCACTGGTCTGTTCTGGCATGCTTCTAATGATATCAGAATCACCTGGATCAATGATAGCCAGTGTACATACTCTGTAGTACTTCCCACATGCCGTACCCAATTCAATGTTATTGCCACTGAAGTGATGTATGCCAGTTTTGGCCAACATAGCATAATATTCGATCTCTGATTTCCTCAAGGCTGGGCAGTTGTTGCTAAGATGACCAATTTAGCTTTGCCTTGTCTGATCATTTTCAGGGTCTGTTTGTAGCCTAGCACATATTTGCCGCTTTTCATGACCAGCTGGAGCCTCAAGTTGATGGATTCCAGCGACTTTTTCATCTTCTTTGCAGCCACCATCTTCCTGCCTGCGGTGCGGGAGGACCCTCAGCCAGAGACCTGCTGACAAGATGGCCGGGAAGCAAGAAAGCATACTATTTGTTTTTTTTAAAAAGGTATAACAGTTTAAAAAAACTGGGAAGACTTCTAGGAACTGATGCAAAGTGAAGCAAGGAGAACAATTTATACAACAATAGCAATATTGTAAAGATAATCAACTGTGAAAGACATAATGACTGACCAACATAATGACCAACCATTCTAAAGGATTCATGATAAAACATGCTACCCATCTCCAGATAGAGTTAATGGACTCAGGGTACAGATTGAAACAAATTTTCTTTTTTTCTTTTTTTTGGACATAGCTAATAAGGAAATTTTCTTTGCATGATAATATATATTTATAATGATTTTTGTTTTTCTTGTCTTCTCATTAGTTAAGGATGGGGAAGGGGAAGGAGAAAATTCAGAACTGAAAATTGAATTAAAAAAAGATTACAAAATATCTCTCGCCCCTCCTTCCCATTCTTCAAAATAAACACCTCTCTCAGAAGCCAGGAGAAACAAGTACCTTCAGTCCCTATAGAAGCTTTCTAGTCCTTGAGACACCTTTCTTAGGCAAAGGCAACAAAACCCAAAATATTTCATTCTGGCTAGTGACAAAAGGGCCTTGGCTCACTCAATGCTGAAAGTAATTGTTTCCGTGGGGATAGCAGCAAGAAGTTACTTCAACTAAGTGCCTACAAAAAGGAAAGACTGGAACCTTCCACATTTTGTTTCTGTCATAAGCGTCGTCTTCAACTTAGTGAATTGCAGAGGCTCTAATTTGCCTGCAATTTTACTTTCAGCCTGTGTTCAGCAAAGTTCTCCTTACATGACTCATTGGGAATTTGTATTGCATTTGATTTTTCTTAGCTGAAAGATAAATGTGTTTTGCTTGCCAGGGCTATTTCTAAGCATTCTTTCTTAAGTAAAAATTGTCTGATTTAAAAAAAAAAAATCTATTTTTACAATGAGAACTATTTATTCTTCAATATGAAACAAGTTTCACATGTATTTAGAGTTTTATGACAAAGGAGGCTTTAGTGACAAAATACTTTAATATTTACATAAAAGTTCACAGCCACATTTTCTATAAAAATACAAACTTTGAGAAAATACAAAGTGCTTTATAAATATTGACAAACTATCATCCCCAACAATCAGTGCTCTCTCTAGGCTTTGTAATTCCAGAAAGACAAAGAGTTATGGCAGTAGTTTTTTTTAATAGTCAAGGCCTTACTTTGCACCTGATAGATCACAAGCAACTTTAGCATGGCACATTAACTTTGCATCCCCAGTGCCTAGCATAGTGCCTACAACATAGCAGACACTCAATAATTTGTTTGTTGGTTGACCTATAAACTCTCCATACAGTCAGTTGTAAACTCTCCATACCGTCAGCCTGGCATAGTGAATAGAATACTGAGTTTGAAGTCAGGAAGTCCTTGGTTCAGATCCCTCCCCTGACATTTCCTAGCTCTGTGAACCAGAACAAGTCATTTTACTGCTTTGTGTCTCAGGCAATTTCCCAGGACTAAGGCACAGACTGTGTTGATGGATAGAGTTCTCACGCCAGGAACTCTCCATGCTGAAAGAAATCACAGATCCTTCCAGGAAGTGTTTCATATTGCAACTTAATAAACATAAATATTCCAATACTAGCAAACCCAGATCAGAGAAACAACTGCCAGAGGTCTGCTTCAGAATTCATATCCAAAAAATATCTCAGCAGAGTTCATTTCACATACAAAAATCCAAAGGCATCAAATTAGAAAACCATCTGACACCTCTCAAAATTGAGTCCTTAAGTGTCTTTAAAATGTTGCAATGTGATGAATCTTAGTTTCCAAAGACTCCATCTATTTATGAATGTTTTATATGATTTAAAAGAAATTTGGACATGTGATTTGGTTCACATAGTTTTGTCCCTCAAATTTGAACTTGTAGCCAATTTATTCCAATTTATTCCTCGTTTTCTTGCAGTTTTAGAACTGAATAGGGAAATTAGCATTCACTTTCAAGCTGCCATTCCCAATAGTATTGTAAACACCAAAAGGAGAGGAAGAGCTTAACCCTGACCTAGTGGACATATATACATATATGTATATAATATATAAAATCAAAGAACTGAGGGAAGAAATATCCTGACCCATTCAAATGAAGAAGCACCAACAAAACAGGTTATATGTATTGTGTGTGTAGAATGTAAGCTCCTTGTGCAAGGCCTAACTCATGTTTTTATTTCTGTGTTCAGTACCTAGGACAGTACTTGGTAGACAGTGTACATTTAACATAAGCTTGCTGACTGATTGGTTGATTGATTGACTGGAAGGGCAGATTCAGGGCCCAGGATTCATGATAGGAGTATGGATTCAGGGCAGTGATCTAGGATGGCATCTGAGGCCCAGGAGAAAGAGCTACCAGGGTAAAGGAGACATTCATTCTTTCTGAACTTTTCCTTCTTTCAGCTTCATCCCCATCCCCCAAAATTCCCCTTTTAACCATAAATAAGTAGTATTTTCATGAGTTGCACAGTATTCTGTACAATAGCAGACACTCAATTAAAGCTAACAACTTACTCCCTCTGCCTCAGAAGGGTGAAGCACAAGACCATACATTATCCACCCAAGAGATATCCACCAACCAGCAAAGGGATTCACTAGATTATGTCACTCATATTTCAGTTTACAGTCACTATGCTCCAGGGATGGAATCTGGGAAGGGTTTGATGGAAACAGACTTTAGAGAGAGATCCTCAAGTGTCAAATACTGCTCCAATCTGAAAATGTTAAACTGTCTAACTCAACATCTAGGGGCTAACAGAACTGGGAAGAATAGAGTTCAATCTGAATGTGATGATTCTACATCAAACCAATTTCCTAATATACAAGGTCTAAACTCAAAACTCGCCAAATAAATTGGCTCTTGGTGATCAAAGCAAAAGTCTGGCATCCGAGAGGCTGAGCTGCTCGATTTCCTCTGGAGTGAAAGTGTTCCCTCTGAGCCTAAAACCATGAAAGGATAAGATAAGTTTAAATTAGAAGAAAAAAACTATTTCAATGTTTAATAATCCACATTATTATTTTCAGAAAACTGAAGTTCGGGGTGGCCAGGTCGCACAGCGAGTAAGAGCACCGGTCCAGTGTCGGGATGACCTGGGGATCGAATCCGGGCTCAGACACTAGCACCCACCCAGAAACACCTGGCCGTGTAACCTTGAGCAAGTTACTTAACCCCAATTGCTTCGGGGCAGCCAGGTGGCTCAGCAAATAAGAGCACCGGTCCAGTGTCGGGATGACCTGGGGATCAAATCAGGGCTCAGATACTTAGCACCACACCCAGAAATAACTGGCCATGTAACCTTGAGCAAGTTACTTAACCCCAATTGCTTTAAAAAAAAAAAAAAAAGAAAACTGAAGTTCAATTACATCCTCAAATACTTTGTGTGATCCTGGAAAGATGGCTTAACTTCTCTAAACCTTAATTTCTTTCTCTGTGAAATGGGGATAATAATAGCACCTATTTCAGAGTTCTTATAAGGATCAAATGAGCTTCTTGTAATCTAATTTTAAAAACCTAAAAACACAAAATAAATGTGAGTTATTTGTGAGTAAAGGACATTAGAAATCAACTAGTCATCCAAAATTATAGAAACTAGAGTTGGAAGGGCCCTTTGAATCATCTAATCCAACTCCCTTAATTTTTAGAGATGAGTAAAAAGAGTAAAATCTGGCTTAATCAAGGTCACCCAGATAATAAAGCAAAAGAATAACCCAGGTCTTCTGACACCAAATTCAGAGCTTTTCTCACTAGTTTCACTGGTTTCAATTCTCTTATCTCCTGTATGAGAGCTAAAACAGAATCTGTAGCATCTTCCATAGAACCATGGTCCTGAAAAGATTCCTGTGATTCCTCACTACTCCTTTTCTCCGAATTCACACCCACTTCCCCTCTCCGAGGTACTTAATCGGATGTAGGAGATCTGAGGAAAAGGCAGTGAGATATATGGGCCAAGGAACCAACAGGAGATAAATCAAGAAATTAAAACCACCCCATTCTGACTTGATAACCATCTGGGAATAGAACTGCTTGATCTTTGTTGACATAACCTGGGTAATAATTCACCTGATTTATTTAGCACTGAGTAAACCCCCTCTCCTCTTTTTTTTTTTTAAGCAAAGTACTGAGACCAGCTCCAGTCTTTGTAAGTGAGATAAAGGGGAGGAAAAAAGAGAGAGAGAAGGTCCACAAAGAAATATTAAAAATAATTAAAGGCATGGAAAATAGAGCCTAAAAAGAAATACTGTAACTAAGAGCTTATAGTTGGATTGAAGGAAACATTTCACTCGTTAATATGAATGAGTCACCTACTGGAAGGGAGCTAGGTGGTATAAGGGATTGAGCGCTGGGCCTGGAGTCAGGAAGACTCATATTCCTGAGTTCCAATATGGCCTTAGACACTTACTAGCTATGTGAACTTGGGCAAGTCACTTAACCTTATTTGCCTCAGTTCTTCAGCTAGAAAATGAGCAGGAGAAGGAAATGGTAAAACACTTCAGTATCTTTGCCAAGAAAACTCCAAATGAGGTCACAAACAATTAGACACATCTGAGAAAACAACTGAACAAAAATTTACTGAAAACACTGGTAAGAGCAGAGTTTTAACAAATATGTCTCCGATATTAAGACTCAATGTTGGTTTTATAACAGTAAAACATTATAATATGTCTTTACAAAGATTTCGATACTACAGAGTCATAGAATCATATAGATGGAAGGAACTTCAGAGGACATCTATCCCAAATCTGATCTAGTGTATAAATGTGGTACCTCTCTCTGACATCTCTAAGAATATCTGACAACATGGGGTAGCTAGGTGGCACAGTGAATAGAGCACCGGCCCTGGAATCAGGAGGACCTGAGTTCAAATCCGGCTACAGACACTTAACACAAAAACCTAGCCGTGTGACCTTGGGCAAGTCACTTAATCCCAATTGCCCTACCTTCTCCCCTCCAAAAAGAAAAAAAAAGCATTAAAAAAAGAATATCTGACAACCATATCTCCTCCAAATTGTGACAATTGTGTCTGATCAAAAAAAATAGAAACATTTTTCACATAGCTTTACAAAAGTCCTATCCTTCTTTAGACCATGCATGAAAATATGGTCAGATTCATTATATATCACAGGCTAAATCATATCTTTTGAAATATAGCTGCATATGGTAACATACTTTGGCCACTAAAAAATTAAACACAGGTTTTCTCTCTGAGAACAGGAGCTGTGACTTCTCCTTTCTTTTATATAGACCCATCTGATATACATATCCCCAAGTCCCTAGAATAGAGGTAGGCTAGTAGAAAGCCCTCTCAAATACTGATGGATAGGACTAATTTAAAAATTGAGGAATCAGGGCTGCTCAAAACAAATAAAGACGTCCCAGAAAAGGGACAACTTACCAGACTGATTTGATAGAAGCATTACTTTGCAAAACCTGAAGGAGGGCAGAAACACCTTGTTGGGTAATGCTGTTGTTGGAAAGCCTGGGAACAAATATGGCAATAACTTGTGAGATAGTGCCACAAATATTATTATTCCCCCATTTTATAAAAAAAGAAAGTTGATACCCACAGAGGTTATGTGACTTATCCACATCTATACATCTAGTTAAACCCAGGTCTCCTGACTCCAAGTCTGCTTCTCTTGCCACTGAACTGCAAATCTGAAGTCCTCAGAAATGACCTTCCTTTTAATCATTTCTATTACAGGGAGGGTTGGAGATGGGAACCAACTTTATGAACAGAAAGAGTAGGGAATAATTTTGCATGGGGTATCCCAAAGCCTGCCTACTCCAAATCATCACCCCCACCAGCTTCAATGTCCCAGCCTTTAGTCACTAAGGAGGTTAAGGAATGAATTCTAATTGTGGTAACAACTCCCAATTGCTTTCCTTACAACAGCCTAATGGGACAGATAGTGCAAGAATTATTTCCATTTCATAGATGAGGAAACTGCAACTCTGAGAGATCAAATAGCCTGGCACAAAATAAGTGCTTCATAAATGCTTGTTGTGGACTGACTTGTGGATTAAGTGACTGAAGGTGGATGGCTTTATAAATCCTTGTTTTCCTGAATTGATCCCACCCACTCTCTCCTTACCCCACCCACTTTAAGGACCGATCAATCAACAAACATTTGTTGAGTCTTATAGGTGCTGTGCTGGGGGATACAAAAACAAGTTAATTGGATGCTGTCTCTACTCTAGACCTTTAGTAGCAGTGAAGTCCAAAGTATAATACTCCGGTGACAGCTAACCTTAGATAAAGAAAACTACTCTTTCAATTAAGACAGATGAATACTTCTATCTCCTTGGGCAAACATTTGTAAGGTAAGAGCCCAACTACAGTAACATGCCAGCAGAAGGTATATGCCAAATAATGTTGGGCTGATATTATATCTGAGCTTATATGAAAAAGAGTTGCTATGTTTGGAGGAGCAGGATTTCGCTGTGGTGTATCTAAATCTGTACAATAATGAGTCACATTATTAACCCCACTTCCCTTCAGACCAAATTTGTAAAATCTGCATTGAGTCCTAACTTCATCGACACTTCTGCCAAATTCTGATATTTGCCAGTGTCTCTCACCGGAGTAACAAGTGGAAATGTTTCCCTCAAACAACTGGCATCTTCACAGCCCCCCAAAAGCAACACAAACAAGTAGAACTAAAGTGGATGTCTGTCTGTCAGGAAGCAGACGGTTTTCAACAGAGACAGCTGTCTGCTTGTCACCAAAGACAAGCATTTTCCTAGGGACATATTTGCCAGGGCAGATGCAACTCTGCTCTAGCACCAGGCAGCATGTGATGCATCTCTTAAACTATTTCAAAATGAGGCCTTTTGGCTCAGGACATGGTTTGGAACACTGCCTCCTTACTATTGCCAAATGCAAACACAGCTCAAACCCTTAATTGCCACCTGCTTGATGATTTATTCTGCATTTGAGCCCCATTTGCTCTTCCTGTAGGTCTGGTGGCAGCTAGGCAGTACAGTGGATAGTGGGCTAGAGGGCTAAGCCTGGAGTCAGAAAGACTTGAGTTCCAATCTGGCCTCAGATATTTCCTAACTGCATGACCCTGGGCAAGTCATTCAAACTCTGTCTCCATTTCCTCAACCATAAAATGGAAATTGTAGTAATGCCTACTTCATAGGGTTGTTGTAAGGGTTAAGTGAGATAATATTTATAAAGGCCCTTAGTACACCGTCTCGCACATTGGAGACACTTAATGAATGGTTGTTTCTTTCCCCTTCACCACTGGACTTGGAGGCAGGAAGACCTGAGTTCAAATTGTGCCTCACATACTTACCAGTTGTGTAATACTGGAGAAGTCACTTAACCTCTCTCAGTGTCTGTTTCCTCATCTGTAAAATAAAAACAATAATAGCACCTACTTCACAGTGTTGTTGTGAAGATCAAATGAGATAATGTCTTGCAAAGTTTAAAGAACTATATAGATATTTCGCTTGTAGTAACAATTATTGGGGTAAAGAAATCATTCCCCTACCCTGCATCCACCCTCACACTAAAAACACCTCTAGAGCAAGATGGCTTTCGATCACAAACATGCTGCCTGTAAAACTGTTGTTTTCAGCACAAAAGTTCTTATTGATCAAATTCCTATTCTTTGCTCATGAGGTTTTACTTTTTAATAATAGCTAATATTTAAGTAGCATTTCAAAGGCTCAAAGCAATTTACAATATATTACCTCATTTGATCTTTACAACAACCTTATGAAACAGGTACTATTACTATATCCATTTTACAGTTGAAGAAACAGAAGCTCAAAGAGGCTAAATGATTTATCTAGGGAAGATTCAAACTCAGGTCTTCCTAACTCCCTAACTCCAAATTCAGCTCCTATCCACTATTCCATCTGGACAAGACGGACCACATGAAGTTCACAGAGCAAAGTGACCCTGAGTCACAGAACAATTAAATGTTAAGCCTTAGAGATCATCTAGCCTACTCCCACTCCCATTTTACAGATAGGAATATCAGGTCCAGAAAACAGAAGCTTGCCCAAGGATTCACAGCTAGTCAGTGGCAGAGCCAGACCCAAAGCCCAATATTGCATTATTATATCCCATGCTGCTTCCCCTTTGAGACAGAAGGATTTGTACTGCATCAGAATGCATTTCTTCTCCTAGATTGGATCAGGACCCCGATTAGCCTTGTGATGATATGGTACATATGACACAAATTATGATTTAGGACATGACCACCTCCCTTTTTTACAGGCAGTTAGTTCCCAGAGACATTGTAATATTGTTTTCACAACAGTCAACAGGTCACTTACCTAAGGACTTGCAAACTTGAATTTTTCTTAAGTCCATGCACCAGGGCACACATGTCTTCATCTTGAAGATGGTTCCCTTCGAGGCTAGCAAGAATACAAATAATATCTAGTTATGCCATCATTACTATAGGTAGGCTCCACTTTAAGAAAAAACCCACACCTAATTTTCCAATCTTACAAAAGAAGCAAACCTCAGAGTGGTTGTTCTCATTACATGATATTGACACAATTTCTTTGTACTCACACAGAATTGGGCTGGGGGTCCTTTAAGTACCAAACCCATAATGTACTTTAAATGGAATTTGATTTGCATGCAACTTTTTAGGACTAAACCTCTTCCTTGGATTGAGATGCCCCTATGATTGTATTTTCAAGTAGAAGGATTAAGATGATTTACAAGCTACAAAACTCAAACAGAAATGATTTGTTCTGCCAATGAAGTTATGTCATATGCTTTCTTTGATGATGCCAAATAGGATCTCAGTGATTACCTCCACCCTTGAAAGCTCAAGATTAGAAATTCATCTTTGATCTAAATATTGTTCACAACTACATCTTTTTTCAGTCCTATCATTCACTGACCTCTTCAAGAGAAGAAAGTGTATTTAAATAGAAGGGAAAATAATAATCAACTCTGGACAGAAGAATTTGTTTTTAAAAAGGAATGAGAAATGAGAAAATAATAATAGCATTTACATAGAGCTCTAAGATTTGCAAAGTACTTTATAAATATTATCTCATTTTATCTTCAAAACAACCCCAGGAGGTAGGTGCTATTATTATCATCATTTTTTAAAGGAAACTGAGGCAATAGGTCAAATGACTGGCTCAATTCAAGTGAAACAGCTACCAAGTGCCTGTGGCTGGATCTGAATCCAGGTCTTCCTGACCCCAAGTCCAGCCTCCAAGTTTATCCACTGCACTACCTACCTACCTTCAGGTAAAACAAAGAAGAAATAAAGAGCCAAAAGGGATAATAGGCTTATGGCAATAGGAAGGAGAGTAGAATAATGATACCTAAAGAAAAAACTATTTGGACCTAAGTATTTGAGGTTCTTCTCAAAGAGGAAAGAAGTGGAACCTTCTGAGGATCAAAGGATCAGAGAGGTAGAGTTGCAACAGGGTTCCAACAAAGCAGCTACTTAAGATCCATAGCTATAATCAGGTGAAAGATCATTGAGTAAAAGTCAGAGAAAGAAGAGAATAGGCTGCGGTGGCTGGTGACAGGACTGTGGAAGGCAGCTATTTTTCAACCAGTAATAACAATAAAGAGGTCTAATGACTTGCACGTGGCAAGAAATCTCTGAAGTTTTATCAGACCTGATGACCAGCCATATCTAGTAATTCATATAGGCATAAACAATATTGCCATATCTATCTATCCCTACAGCTTAGTACAATCCCCGGCCTATAGTGAGTGCTTAATAATGTTTGTTAATTGTCTATTTGAAAGAAACCAGAATGTATTCCTAAGAATTACAAAGTTTTGGGCAAGAAACTTTTGAGTAATGGTTCATATTTTTCATCACCTCAGTGACATAAAGGCAAGGGCTTGAGAAGAGAAAGGTCTATTTGAGAAGTTAACAGGTGAATTAGATGGTGTCTGAGAACAAGATTTGCATTCCAGAGTAGGGTTTAAAATATAGGAATTTGGGGCTCTAGGTCCAGGATGGAGTATACATAATAAAGGTAAGGAATATATCTCCTGGAGTATTCCAAGTCTAATCTCAAGGACTGAAAATGAAGAAGAGAAAAAAGAAGCAGAAAACTAGATATCATTGAGAGTACCAACAAAGAAGATGAAAGAAAAATAGTAAAGGTGCCCAGAAATGCACAGTAGGCAAAATCCAAGAAAGGAACCAGCACTAAATTCATGATCTCAGATGTCTGTATATAATAATACATAACATAAAGCTAAATGTTAGGTTAACAGGAGATGCCAATTTTGCCCCAATATAGCAATGTGATGTGACAGAACCCATGACAAGAAAATGGCTCTGGAAACGTATACCTTATTCAGAATTAGCAAGAAAACCACAAGGAGGTCAAGGACAGAAAAACCCTACATATAGCAAAATATTCATAGCAGCACCTTTTGTACTGTACAAGGCACTAGAAAATAATGTAGATGACCAGGGAATAACTAAACAAATTGTGATACTGCAGTGGAATATTACTGAGGTCCAAAAATGACAAATATAGTGAATGCTGAGAAGCACAGGAAGCCAGACAGATGCAGAAGTAAATATGCAGAACCAGGAAAACAACATGTTTAATATCTACATAACAGAAAAGACAAATAAAATTCAGACTGAACAATGTGTGGCTATAATGACCAAGTTTGATCCTGGGGATGAGAAGATGTAGCTCCCTCTCTTCTTAGCTGGTGAGAGTAGGGAGGGGAGAGGTAGGATGATTGTGTGAAATACTGCATATACTATCAGATAGGCTGATATGTTTATTGGTTTTACTGGAATGCTCCTCTCTTTCTGCCTTTTAAAAATTCTGTTACAGAGGATGGTTTGTTGGGTATGGAAGAGCAGAGAAATATTTAGAAATGAAGGTAATATAAAAAAGACATCAATAAAAATAAGAAAAAAGAAGCAAGATAAGTAGGGGAGGGAGAACAAGTAGCATTATAGAATTATGATGATGATGATGATGATGGAGAGTAGGAGAATAGCTAACACATTAATTGGTGCTTTAATGTTGGCAAAATACTTTATCTCATTTGACCGTAACAACTCTGTAAAGTAGGTACTATAATTATTCTCATTTTACTGGAAGGAAAACAGATTCAGAGAAATTGTCATCTATCTGGAGTCACACTGATAGTAAGTATCTGAGGCAGGGATCAAACTCAGATGATCCTGGCTCCCCAAAACTATATTCACTGCATAACTCTAGTTCTCTAGCTCTCATTGTATATCTTTTCTAATTTTCACAATCAAAAAGTCATCCACATTCTTCACCCTTCATATGGACTTATGAAGTAGCCTCCTCCAGGATTTGTCTCCCTACTTCTAGTCTATCCCTCCTCCAGTCAATGCTCTGAGCTGTTGCTAAAGTGAGATATCCTAACCACATCTCTCCCCCACCCAAGAATCTTTAGGGCATCTGGGATGAAATACAGATTCCTCTATTTGGCATTTAAAGTCCTTCAAAATCTGACCTTCCAAATCAGCCACCATTTCATTATGCATGCACTAATATCTAATTATATAATGTATGTATGCATACATTAATGTATAGTTCTCCAAACATCACACTTCATCTTCTGCTTCTGTGCTTTTGCTCAGGCTGTCCCACATGTTTAGAACCCTCTCCCTCCTTCATCATTACCTCGTAGAATCTCCAGATCCCTCCAAGCCTCAGTTCAATGGTCTGCCTACTACAAGAGGACTTTCTCAATTCCCCCAGTTTTTAGCACTCTCCCTCCTTCAAGATTACTTTGTAGTCACTTTATAAATATATATATATACATATATATACATTTTTTTTTCTTTTTACTTATTTATACATATAGTAGTAGAACGTAAACCTCTCTAGCTGGGACCATTTTGTTTCTGTCTTTGTAACCCCAATACCTAACAGAAAGTAGGTGTATATTAAATGCTTACTGAATTTAATTAACTGGAAAGAAATATGCAAAAATCCATGCCTAGAGCTTATGGATAAAGATCAACATGAGACAGAAACAAAAGTAGTATTATAACTAGAACAGCAGGGAATGACTAACCAAGCTGTAATACATGAATTGAGTGGAATATTATTGTACCATAAGAAACAACAGATATGGAAAATAGAGATACTCGTGGAAAGACTTACTTGAACTGATGAAAAGTGAAAAAAAGCAGGAACATGAAAATAATATTAGATAGTATCTTCAATGATGTAAACAACCACCGCAGCAACATCAAAGAAATAGAACTCTGCATAATTATCATGATCAAGTTTGGCCACAAAGAAGAAAAGAGATGCATCTCCCTTTCATTTTTACAGAGGTAGGGGGACTATAGGTATGGAACACTGCATATACTGCCACACTTAATGTGTTAATTTTACCAAACTTTCTTTCTCTTTTAAAAAATTCTTTGTTATAAGGGATGATCCATTGAATAGGGAAGGGAGAGAGATCTCTTCATAAATGCAGATAATGCAAAAATAAAAGATTTCAATAAACACTAAAAAAATATTTAAAGGAATATGCTACAGACCACCAAGAAACAAACAGGAAATAAATGAGATGTTCAGGAAACAGAACACAAGCCAGGCATTTAGGCATGTTTTAATAGTGATTGGGGACTTCAAATTATCCAGACATTTGTTAGAGTGTTCTCTCTGCCAATATCAAAGCTGCTAATAATTTGACATCTGTTATGATAATTTTACCATTCAAAAGGTAAAAAAAAAAATGAACAAGGGAAACTTGAATTCTGGATCTGATTCTAATCAATAAACAGGAACTAACTGCTGAGGTGAAAATCATAGGAATCTTATGAAGTCACCATTCCATCTTAGTAATTATTACAGAGAAGAAGATGAAAGTGGCCATAGTCTGACATACACCCTAAATTCCGAGAAAACATTTCAAAGAGTTCAGAGAAAAGCTAGGCAAAATATGATTTCCTCTGATCTTCTTAGGCAAAATACCCCCAAAATCATTCCTACCCTTATCTTCAGTCTCTATCTACATTCCCAGCTGCCTGCAAAAGGGCCCAGGATGTTCCCCATGCTTAAAAAACCATCACTTAACACTACCATCACCTCAAGCTATCAAATAATTTATCTCCTTCCTTTAATAGCACAGCTCTTAGGGGGAAAAGAAAAGGCTGTCTATGCCTTTATTTCCTATCTTCCCACTCACTTCTGAGCTCCTTGATATCTGGTTTCTGACTTCATCAATCAACCGAAACCAGTCTTTCTAAAGTTATTAATGATCTCTTTATTGCAAAATCTGCTGACTTTTCCTTAGTCTTCAACCTTCTTGACCTTTCTTTGCAGCATATGACACTGCTGATAACCTTCTCCTCCTAGATACTCTCTCCTCTTTGGGTTTTCAGAGCACCTATCTCTCATTTCTCTGGTTTTAATTTGTAATTTCTGTCTAACTGTTCCTTCTTTATCTCCTCTGCTCCATCACCTTCCATACTCCAATCCTTAACTGTAGGTGTACTCCAAGATTCTATCCTGGATCCATTTCACTTCTTTCTCTCTATTCTCTCTCTCACCCATCAACTCTCATGGGTTCACTTATCCTCTCTAGACAGATGACACCCAAATTTCCATATCCAGCCATGGTCTCTCTCCAGAGCTATAGTCCCATGTCTACAACTTCCTGTGATACATTTAAAATTTTCTGTCACATAGGCATCTCAAACTCAACATGTCCAAAATAGTACTCATTATCTTCCTCCCCACTCCTAAATCAACTCCTATTCTATACTTTCCTAGTTCTGTTGTGTATGCCAACATCCTTCCAGTCACCCAGGTTTACAACCTGAACCATTCTAACCCCTCACTCTTTCTTTATACCCCTACATCCCATTAGTTGCCAAGGTCTTATGGCTTCTCCCTTCATAACATCTCTCACATATATCTCTTTCTTTACACTCATATGGCCACCATGCTTGTTCATGACTTCATAACCTCTCCTTCCTGGACTAATGCAATGACCTTCTAGTTGGTTTCCCTGCCATAAGTCTTTCCCTTCTCTATTCTATCCTCTACACAGCTGCCATTGACCTTCCAAAAGCACAGACAGGACTATGGCACTCCCTTGCTCAGTAAACTATAGTGGCTGTCTGTTATCTCTGGGATAAAATATAAATTCCTCACACAAAACTAGCTGTGTGACCTTGGGCAAGTCACTTAACCCCAGTTGCCCTACTTTCCCCCCTCCAAAATGCAAAAAGCAAAAAAAATATATACATATATATATAAATTCCTCTGTTGGATATTTAAAGCCCTTGATAATAGCTCCAACCTACTTTTCCAGACTAATTAGACATTATTGCTCTCCTCTCACCACCACTCCCTTGGACATATAATATTTCATTTCCATGCTTTTGCCTAAACTATCTCCCATGGGTGACATGCAGTCCCTTCTGCCCTCTGTCTCTTAGAGTCCCTAATTTCTTTCAAAGCTCAAATCGAAAGATACTTCCAATACTAGGTTTTCCTTATTCTCCTGGCTTGCTATTGTTTCCCTTATCTTCCCCCCCAAAAAAAAAATAAAATGTATTTATTTGGTATATACTTTTGTATGTGGATATCACCTCCCCTAATCAAATGCTTTAGAAGGGAATGGATGCCTTTTCCTAGAGGTCTTTGCACAATAGTTTGAGGACCACTTGGGTACACTGTTGCAGGAATTCTTGCTCAGGTCCAGTTTGGTCTAGAAGCTCTGTGAGGTTTCTCCCAACTCTGAGATTCTGTGATCCTATCATTCTAAGATTATATGTGTGAAAATTATTCATGGTTCATTTTTCACTCTGGGTGAACTTCCCTCTCACTACATAGTTCTATAAGGTCTTCTCTATCCCAATTTCCAGTCAATCAATCAACAAGCATTTATTTATTGCCAAGTATGTGACAGGCATTGGGGTAGGTGCTGGGGACATAAAATCAAAAATGAAACCTCTCTGCCCTCAGGGAGCTCATATTCTCTCAGGAACAATATGTGAGGATATAAATGTATACAAAATATGGATGGGTATTTTGTGAGGAAACAGCAGCTATGGCATAGGGAGAAATAAGATGCAAAAGCTTCAACCCACACCAGAGCAGAATAGGAGTCTTTTCTACAATGTATTTAAGAGTTCTCAAAGTACTCAGGACCAAAAACTCACTGTAACATTCATTTACAATGTAGCAAGAAAGAAAAAACTACTTCATAAGCATCAATGATCTAGTCAGAGGTAGATGCTTTCTCAAATTCCTATCAGTTTTAACCTATGTCCTTAACCGGGCTTGACTGCTGGCCTGGGATGTTAAGAAAATGGATCAAATCAAGGACCGACACACATGTTTTCTAAACCACCCAGGATCTGCTCTGAAAATGATAGGAAAAATAACTCATATTTATATAGCAAGTTACAGCTCACAAAGCAAGTTGTTTATAAAAGGAGCTCCCAGAGACAGAGGGTAAGTGCCTAGCCCAAGTTCAAGTTCATATGGCTCATCAGTCATAGATTTAGAACATGAGCCCAGTTCTCCTGACTCCAAGTCAAGGGTGCTTTACCATATACCACATTACACTTCCCGTATCAAAGTTAAACCCTGTATACAAAGGATGGGCCTGCTATCAAAGCTCTGGAGAGCCAAGAGCAACAAGAGAGAAAAGCACCCCTAGCTTCCCAATCCCAGCCCACTGAAATCAGCAGAGAACACAGGAGAAAGACAAAAAGACAGGATTTATGCAGACACCAATAAGACTCCTCTTGTTGGGTCACAACTCTGGGGATTTACAGAGTTCTTTACGATCAAGGATAACTCAAAGTTGTCTTGTTTCCACCTGCTTTAGGTAAAACATTCTTCTCTAAAAACTAATGATAAATCAATGATAAAAGGATCCTCTAGTCCTTCTATTCTGCTTCTGTCCATACTCCACTTTTTCACTGATGGCACAGGAGGTGCTCTAAAGCCTGCTTCTTAATGAACAAGAGACTAGGGGAGGGACAGGGACAGAGACAAGACGGTGGAGTTGCAGGAAGAAGTACAGCAAGCTCACTTATCTCCCCCCACAAAAAAACTCCCCCAAACAGATCTAGAAAATGTATCTAAACAAATCTTGATGGAAAAATTCAAGAAGTCACAGTAACTTGTCAAGCCCAGGTCAACAAAAGGAGACAGAGAGTTCTATGGACCTAGGGATGGGGTCTGGCCAAGTGTGCCCCCTCAGAGTACTCCAGCACCCAGGGACCTTGCCTAAGGTCAAGACAAGATTCCCGGCCTATACCATGCCACTGTCAGCTGTGTCACCCACTACCTAGTTATGAGTCACAGAACCAGTGAACAGAGGAGGGGACCAATGGTAGGTCAGGGTAAGGTACAGTCACAGAACTTGGACAGTGTACTGAGCAAGGAGTAAACTGAGAAACAAGTGGGAGCTCTGTGGCTGGAGCCCCAGGAACACAGCAAGATCTCATTTCTACTTACTAGTGCACTCTGAAGCATACAGAGGAATAATCAGGGAAGCACTCCAGATCAAAGAAAGTCTGCAGTTCTTTTACTCTGAACTAACAGCCTTCCAGCTAGCTGATAGCTGCAGAATCTAGCAGCAATATACTGTTGCTAAGATGCAAACCCAAGTCAAGAACTAAAGAGCTCAGACCAGAGGAACAGTGATCAGCCTTTGCCTTGGGTCAGTCACTTTGAGAGCACTGAAATATTTCAGGTCCCTTGGCCTGAACTGTCCCTGATATCTGAGAAAAACACAACACTCAATACCCCAAGAAAGCAGCAATAGGACTAGCCCAGACTTTTCCTCCACAAGTGCTTAGAATCTGGTCTTAATACAAAGTCTAAAGTCAGAAAGTAAGCTGAATGAATAAGCTAACAAAAAGGGGGGCGTCTCACCATAAAAAGCTATTAAGGTAACAAAGACATAGGGCAGCTTGGTGGCACAGCTGGGGAAGCTAGGTGGCACAGTGAATAGGGGAACAGGAAGGGGGGGAGGGGAGGGGAGGGAAGAGAAGGGAAGGGGAGAGAAGAGAAGAGAAGAGAAGAGAAGAGAAGAGAAGAGAAGAGAAGAGAAGAGAAGAGAAGAGAAGAGAAGAGAAGAGAAGAGAAGAGAAGAGAAGAGAAGAGAAGAGAAGAGAAAAAGGTAACAAAGACACTTGAGATATAAACATAGAAGATAATGACTCCAAAACAAGCAAAATATTAAAGAAAACCATAGCTTGGACACAAATTCAAGTAGAATTTCTGGAAGAGAAAGCAAGAGTTTGTTTTTATTTTGAAGAATTAAAGTTGGGTTTTTTTTTTTAATAAATGAGACAGCTAAAGGGGAAAAAGTGAGAGTCATGAAAGAAAGAATTAGAAATGTAATTAATAGTCAGGCTATATACAATTGGTACAAAATTTTGCTCAAACAATAAATTCCTTGAAAATTAGAATGGAACAAACAGAAATCAGTAATTCCATGAGACAACAATAAATATCAAAACAAAGTCAAAAGACTGAAAAAATAGAAAAATATGTAAGGTAACTTATAGCAAAAACAACAGACATGGAAAAGAGTTGGAGAAAAAATTAAGAATTAAGAACTACCTGAAATCCATGACCAAAAAAAGAGCCTACACATTTTATTTCAAGAAATCTTATAAACAACCAAATCTCTTAGAAAAAGAGAGCAAAATCGAAATAGAAAGAATCTATCAATTACCTACTGAAAGAAACTGAAAAACAAGAACTCTTAAGAACACTGTAGCCCAAATCCAGAACTTCCAGGTGAAAGAAAAAATATCACAAGCAACCAGAAAGAAAGAATTCAAGTCCTGAGAAACCAGTCAAAATCACACAACTTAGCAGCCACCACTACAAAGTAGCAGAGAGTTTTGAATCCAACATCTCAGAAGGCAAAGGGTCTATGTTTTCTGCCAAGAATAACTTACCCAACAAAATTAAGTATAATCCTACAGGGAAAAAGTAAGCCTTTAATGAAACAGAGGACTTCCAACATTCTTGATAAAAAGACAGAGCTGCATAGAAACTTCGAAGTTCCAATATAGGAATTAAGAGAAACATTAAAAAAGGTAAGCATGAATAGAAAATGATAAGGAACTTAACAAGTATAAACTACTTAAATTCTGATATGGGGAAATGAAACATGTTCCCTTTGAAGTTTATCCACATCAGGGGTTTTAGAGGGAGTCTAATTAGATAGAAGGCCTGGGAGTGACTCTGTTATGTATTGATGATCTTAAAAGAAGAATGGAAAGAGAGGGGAACAGGAATACACTGAAGTGGGGTAAGGGTAGAGATTTGAAGAAGGGAAGGGAAAAGGGAAAGTAAGGAAAAATTATCTCAGGTTTGCAAGTTGGAATCTATTATATAGACAAGGGGGAAAGATGATACTTGAAACATCACTGTCATTTGAATTGAGCAAAGGAAGGACAAATATCCATAGTGATATATAAATACATTTCATTCAACAAAGAAATAGGGGAAGTGAGAGAAGGTAGAGCTAGCGGGAGGGTAGATTAAAGAAAGAATTAATCCTAAGCAAAACAAACATTAAGTATGTAGAAAAATATTTATAGTTCTTCTTGAGGTAGCAAAGAATTGGAATCTGAGGTGACCATTCATGGGGAAACTGCTAGATGAGTTATGGTATATAAATGTAATGAAATACTGATATGCTATAAGAAATGATGAAGGGGGTAGTTTCAGAGAAACTGATACTGAGTAAAGTGAACAGAACCAGAGTAGTTTATAGAATGACAATAATATTGTAAAGACAAACAACTCTTATGAGCTGTGATCAGCATGATGATCAACCATGATTCCAAAAGGCTAATGATGAAACATACTGCTCACCTCCTGCCTGAGAGGAGCAAGACCCAGATTACAGAATGAAACACACACACACACACACACACACACACACACACACACAGTATAAATGTGTATAAAATGTGTTTGTATATATTTATATATTTTTCTTTTGCAAATGGGCAATGTGGAAATTTGTTTGGTTTGGTTATACATGTTTATAATGGGGATTTTGTTTTTCTTTTATTCTTAATAGGAGAGGAGAACAAAAAGGCAGATTTTTGCTAATTGAAAAAAATAAAATTTAATAATAAATTCTTATTGGCTGGAAAATAAATAAATAACAGATTAAGAATAGGGGAACTTGTTGCTAAATGATGTGATCTAGAAGAGAAATTCTTTCCCATTTTTTGTGAAGGGATCACTGTATGTAGAACAAGTTTGCATATTGTTGTTTGTATGATATAATTGTACCTAGATTTTTTTTAAAGTAGTTTCTGCCTGCAATAGATTTCATAGGGTTACTAAGCAAGATTAGAAGTGAAAAAAAAAATAAGAAGGAACTATAGCTGCAATGATGTAAAGTAAGTATATCAAAGACAGAGAAGTCTATAGGTGTGGCAATTTCCCTTATAATCAGCTGGTTCGGTAAAAGGGGTCACCCTGGACCTGAAGCAGACTTTTTTTGACAAATTACTGTTTTCTCAGATATCTGCATCATCTCATGCTCTCCTTAAATCTTTGTTTCTGGAGTACCAGGATCAAATGGTTTCACAGTAGAGCTGTAACATTCTAAACGTACCCATAAATTAGGAATGGGTTATCTATTCTTTACTCAAACAACTGTCTGCTTCCATCAGTGCAGCCAGTCAGAAGCTGAGTATCACATAAAATGCCCTAGTTCAAAGCACTTTTCTGTCCCACCTGGCTAAAGAGTCCCTCCCTGGCATAAGGATACAGTAAACACTTAAGACTTACCAGAGTTCCTCCAGCGATATGTTCTTCTCTAGCATTAGACCTAAGGCCTGGGCACCCAGACTGCCAATGTTGTTCCCCACCAGGCTGTATAGAACAGGAACAAGAGGGCAACAATCATTGGATATTCACTTTACTCTGTCCCTCTCAAATTCTCCCACCCCAAATTATTCTCCAACAGGACAAAGATCCCAATATCACCTGAGCCACTTCAAGCTGCGGTGGTCATGTAAGGCAGATGCAAGTGCCTGGGCTCCTTCATCTCCTACTGCATTGCCCCAGAGACTGAAATGAAAAACACCCATGTAAGCCAGCATAACTCCACCTCACGACTCTGGATGAAGGAAAAAGTACCATCTCAAATATTCCCAAGGTTCCATTTGGTTTTCATCCCCTCAAAAGACAAACTATGGTGTAATAATGTTAAGTTTAAATGAAAAAATCAAGAGAGAATTTTCTCTCCAACCCAACACAGGCTGAGGACTCATAAGGAAGAAAATAGGCAGAGCCTGAAGATCTTGGTACATTTAACATTAAGTGAATGACCTGGGAATTTCATGCTGCATGTGAATGTTCTATGACATTACTTTCTCCTAGTTTTCCTTCCACCTCTCTGAGAATTTTCTTGGTCTTTCACTGACTCTTCTTCCTCCTCTCACTCTCTAAGTATCCCAGAAAGCTCCCACTTCAGCCCTCCTGTTCTTTCTCTCCTTTAGTGATTTCATCTCTTCTCAGAGCTTTCTCATCACCTCTATGAAGATTACTCCCAAATCTATTATTCCAGCCCCAAATTCTACCCTAAAGTAAAGTCCCACACTTCCATCTGGATGTTTCTTGCCATTATCTCAAATTCAATATGTCCAAAATAGAACTCCTTTCCCCAGAACCTGATCCTCATCCTAATTTCTCAATTTTTATTTTTGTATTAATATCTTCCTGACCATCCTGCCTCAAAATCTTGACATCATTTTTAATTCTTCCCTCTCCTTCACACTACATATCCAATCAGTTGACAAGCCTTATTGATTCTATTTCCATTATACCTCTTCCTTCATTCCTTCAATCTCATCTCTTTTACTTATTTCTTGTGTGACTTGAATAAGTTACCTAAACTCCCTGAGCCGTTTGCCTGTAAAATAAAGATGTTAGACTAGATGACTTTTGAGGTCCCTTCCAGGTCCTTAATCCAGGATCCTATGATGTTTAACCATTTGAGTCACCCAACTCCTGTTATATACCAGTTTACTGAAATCCTTTTAAAAGCATGAGAGCCAAAACTGGACACGATACTACAGATGTGATCTGACCAACACAGAACAATAGTGAAACTGTCACCTCCATTGTTCAGAACATTAGTCCATTTTTACTGTCCCTTAAGTTAGCATCAACTTTTTTTTTTATGCCTCCTACACAGCTAGCAGTCAGCTGACCCACCCTGGTGCAGTTTCCACATTGACTGCTGCTAAGTCAAGCCTCCCATTTCATTAATGTGTGCATACACACAAATGTATGTATACACATATATGTATATGTGTGTATATGTACATATGTGTATATGTATATGTCATTAATGTGTGTGTATAGAGAGACAGACAGACAGAGACAGCGAGACTGGTAATACTGTTAAGCGAATGTTCTGTGGCAGGTAAGGATGGGCCTCATGACAGAGAGAAAGCAGAAACAAGGACTCTCCCCATTCTCAGCCTCCTATTTTCTCCCTTCAATCCTTATCTCCTTTGGGTATGCCATGCATGAGAGGGAATCCTTTCAATCTCACAGCCAAACATACAGACTGAAACTTCCCAGTATCCTTAGATCCTAATTCTTGCCTAGGAGCCAGCATCCATAACCCAGCTTCCCTTTTTTCATTATCTGCTTCCTTTTCTATCTGCTGAAACCTAACAAAATGAAAGACTAAGGATTCATAATTGTTTCATTACCTATCTCAGTGGTAATCATGAGGAAGGCTTGATATAATTGTGAGTTATACTAATAATTATAATACTTAAAAGGATTACAGAGAGGTAACATGGCAAAGAGAAGAGTCAGAAAGATCTGTGTTCAAATCCTACCATTAACAAATTCTGTCCTGAACAAGTCACTTAATCTCTCAGTGCTCCAGATGACTTTCTATGATTAGAAGATGCACTCCCCTGCCTCACTGGTAGAGGGCATTTCCTCTACATGAATGAAATCACAGGTATAGTCCCATGCCAATAAACGGGTTAGTCTAGAAGACTTACAAGGACCCTCCTAGTTCTAAACATATGCTTCTATGAGAGTCATCCTCAAGTATTTGAATGCCCCCGATATGAAGGAAGGATTAGACTTCTTCTATTTGACCCAGAGGGCAAAACCCATAAATTGCAAAGAGGCAAACTGAAGCTTTTGATGTTAGGAGGGAAAAAAGCTTCCTAACAATTCAAGATGTCCAAAATGAGCTGCCTGAGGAGGTGGTGAAGTATAGTCACAAGGTCAGTCCTCTCTCTTACCCTTTGAGGAAACACCTGGCAATTATTTCTCTGGATCTTAAATCGACTTCTGATATGCACACACACACACATGCACACACGCACACGCACACATTCACACATATGTATATGTACACTCATGTGCACGAAGCATAAAACAATTGAAGATTGACCTGTGGAGGCTCTGAATGGTCTCCTCTTCCCTTTCCTTCCCCAACCTACCCCAAAAACTGAAGAGAATCGTTGTCTTTCAGGCCTTCTGCCAATACCTTGGCTCCCACTGCAGTAATGTGATTGTTCCCCAATCTGGAATTTAAAAGTAATGTGAGTCCACACACCTTGAAAGGCAGGCAGGGATAACTGTAATCATCTTAACCCCAAACATTGCTACATTGCTTTCAGATTTACAAAACACAGAAAACCTGTATATGGCTCCTGATCGCTCTACCAAGCCAAGGGGGTCAGCAGGTTCATTTTATGGAGGCCAGATTAGCCAGGAGAGGACAGGGATAACATGTTCCTGGATCGATTCTGGATTTAGTCACTATTCTTTTGTAAGAAAAAGTAGTCTTTTCTTAACTTGATCATTCTGGCCTTTTTAAAAGTCTGATATAATTTAATTTCCTACCAGCAAGAGGAAAAAAAAAAACATCAAGCAAAGCATAATGAGTATAAGGATGTAGGGAAGGAGAGAGCATCAAAATAGGTGGTAATTTATTCCCAACCATAAGGGAGTGGCCAGACTAGAGAAGATGAGTCATGTTCCTCTTTACTTTAGTCACTGACTTGGTGCCTGTACAAAGACAAGCCTTAAGCTCTTAGGATTCATTTTCCTCTTCTGGAACCTGAATGCAGGTAACATTTAACTGTCACAAAATGCCCTGTCGAGGGGTATGAGACAAGGGAGGGGAAAAAGATGTGAGTATCTGTTGAATGAATCTGGTAGAATGAAGGTATGTTTCTTATAAACTCCCTGAGCCTACTACCTCTATGCCCCAGAGATTGACACTGTGAATTTAACAGAGACCCAGTCAAAGTAGAGGGGAAGGACTTAACCAGGAAAGCACCGAGGAGTCAGAAGACAGAAGCCACATCCTGAAACCTCTTCAGGCAGGTCTTGATCCACCCAGCAACCATGGAGCACATGCTTTGAGTTGCATTTCACATAAGAGGGATGAGCTTAGGACCATAGGATATCATTAGAAGGGAATTCAGAGATCATCTAATAGTCCAGCTCTTATTTTATAGGTGAGGAAACCAAGGACCAGAGAGACATAATAATTTGCTTCAGTTGCAAAGCTGAAATTTGAACTTAAGTTCTCTTGTTCCAAACCCAACACTCTTTCCAAATTCTCTGTTATTTCAAATTATCCAAAGGTGTTTAGGAGCTCAACCTTTGTCTATGAATCCATTTTTTCTTTGCTGTTAATTTCACTGCATGAGGACTGATCCTTCGACCTTGGCCTCATTTAGGAATACCTCAGCTAACTGGCCAGAGAACAAAAAGAGGAAATGAGGGTAGGTGAACAAGTGAATAAGATTAAGTCCAACAAACAAGGGAGGGGAGATGATTATTTGCTTTACTAACTTTTAATGCTTCTCCCAACTTTAAAAACAAGAGTTGTGCAGTGAAGAGAGGGCTGGATTGGAGTCATGGGCCTGGATTCACATTTTGACACTGCCACTTACTACTTATGTGATCTCAGGTTATCCACTTAATTTCTCTGGGCCTCAGTTTCCCATACACAGGCAACCTCGTTTTTCCATCACTGTAAAATGACAAGGTTGAACTAGATGACCTCTAAGACCCCTACCAGCTCTAAATCTACGCTCCCACATAATCAGAAAAACAAGCCAACTGAAAATAATGAAGAAATTCTTAGGGAACTAAGAACATAAATCAGGTCAATTTCATGCTGGTAGGCTCTAGAGCAGAGATACACAGATCATCTAATATCTATGTTGCCTAAGCTACTACTGACCTGAATTGTTATTTCTGTACAGAAAAAAAAAAAAGGGTGCCTGATTAGCTAAATCCCTTCAATTTAATGCTATGGGATGGACCACAGCATCCTTGCATCACAATTTACAGTAAAATCTCAGAACAAGCCCGTAATTGTCACTAATTTAGCACAGTGCCTACACAGCACCCAGATTGTGTGAGACACGTTTTGTTTGGGCAAATGGCCCAGGGACTGTTTGCCCTGGGTGGGGCAAAGAATCATAAGGATAACAAGTCCTAAGGGATATCACACTGTCCCAGGCTTTGCCCAGTTTACCCAATAATCAAGCATTCCATGAATCCTGGAATCTCAAATCATTATATGGTAGCACAAGTCCTAGAACAGTCCAAATTGATTGGATTTGGGCACTTCTACTCCTTAGCTCAAGTGCAAAATCACTATTGGGGAGGTGGGGCAGGGGGCTAGCAGATCTCTCGGGAAATGAATCCCCTCTCCTCACCTCAATGCCAAGAAGTTCTGTTTGTACTTGAGGAGGCTGGCTAAAGAGTGAGTACAGTCATCCGTCAGCTTGTTATTGAACAACCTGAAAGATTTCACAAGAGACACACAGCATGAAAGGAAGGCTAGCACAAACAGGAACCTCAGGAACAAATCTGCATTTGCCTCTTAACTTGTACCTACCCCATTCCCAAAGACAGAAACCCATACTCCAAAGAGCTGAGATCAAGCTCAGTGATAGAAGCCCTACTTACGCAAGCTTCTGAAATTGGTCACACTGCAGAGCTTGGTCAACCAGCCTGCAGATCCCCTGGTCAGAAATGTTGTTATCTCTCAAGCTAAAAAAAAGAGAAAAGAAAAGAAAAAGAAGATGAAGAAATAAAAGAGAGGCAAAGGGTCTTCATTGGATACCTGATAGGGAAAGAACTATTTACTCCATTAAACACTGATTCCTCAGATGCCCCACCCAATCTTTTGGATAGTATTAGAATTGGCTCTAAACACATCTTAATCAATCAATTAACATTTATGCCACATAGTATAACTACTATGTGTCAGGCACTAGGTGCTGAGGATACAGAAAGAGGTAAAAGATAGCCCTCCTTACCCTCAAGGAGCTTATAATCTAAAGAAAGAGACAATATGCAAACAAATACAGAAAAAGCAAGCTACATACAGGATAAAGAGGAAATAATTAATAGAAGGAAGGCACTGGAATGAAGGGGTTGAGGAAGGTTCCTTGAGAACATGGGATTTTAGTTGGGACTCAAAGGGAAGCCAGGGAGGTCAGCAGACAAAGCAAAGGAAGAAGATCATTCCAAGCATGGAGGACACAACAACACAGAGAATGCCTGAAGCTGAGAGATGGAGCATCTCATGTGTGGAACAGCCAGGCCAGAGTCCCTGGATCAAAGGGTACATGTCAGGGAGTAAAGTAGAAGAAGACTAGAAAGGTAGGAGGGGGCTAGGTTATGAAAGGCTTTGAATGCCAAACAGAATATTTTGTATTTGCTCCTGGAGGCAACAGGAAGCCCCTGGAGTTTACTGGGGGGACATGATTTGATTTTCAGGAAAATCACTTTAGTAGCTGAATGAAGGATGGATTGGAATGAGGAGACTTAAGGTAGGCAGATGCACCCCCGCCCCAGCAGGCTATTGCAATAGTCCAGCCACAAGGTGATGAGGGCCTGCACTGAAGTGGTGGCAGTGTCAGAGAAAAGAAGGGGGCTTATTCAAGAGATGTTGCAAAAGTGAAATCAACAGGCCTTGGGACTTAATTTTCATTTGTCCCAATAGTGCAAATGTCTATCCTTCATGAATGGGAGCTGAGTAAATAATAATTTCCAATATTCTTTCAAGAGCTAACTTCCTGGGAATCTCTCAATCAGTAAATGGGTGTTTGGCTTAATTCACTTCCTTTGGCATACATTTAAGTAAATAATACTCAGCCAGAACCAATTTACAGAAGGCTGTTCTGTGTGTGAAAAATCTTTTTAGACTTCATTAGGTCACCCTCACTCTGGACATGAAACCTGTCCACCTCCTGCCAGGAGATCCATCATTATAACTACCTCCAAATGCAGGATGAGGGCAATTGAACCTGAATGGTGATAAAATGATCAGTCCTTGGACTGAAGACCTAAGAAGACCAACAGCACAAGGATTAACAGCTGTTTTACTATCTTCCCTTCCCATTTAATTAAAGATTACTCCCTAGACTATTCAACGAAACAACAGCAAATCCACAACAAAATAAAACAAAAAAACAAGGATAAAAATTATTTCTACAGATTTTTAAAGTTGATTAAAAAAACAAACAACTATGGGGCCATCAACAGACATTCTCTCTTGCCAATTTTCCAATCAAGATCAGAAAGTAGATAAGACATAGAGCCATAATACATAGGAAAGTAACGAATCTGAATATGCTCCCCCGGATTTTATATATAGGACACACTCCAGCAGTTCTGAAGAACTTCAGAAAGGGATTTAAATTTGATGAATGTTTATTAAGCCCAAAATATGTACAAGGTACTATGTTAGGTGTTGGAGCTACAAAGTTTAAAATAAAATAATATCCCCTGCCCTCATGGAGTTTGCTTTTTACAGAATGCTTCTCAATGATGCTGATAGAAACAGTGTCCTAAAATTGAATGGGAAAGGTGAAACTTTTCAGCCTGTAAGTTTTGTGGGAGCAAGCCAGAATTTGGGTTTTGCCCTTCCCCCCCTCTTTACTACTGCCACATCAGCATTAGTGCCCCTTCAAGGGTCTTTTGACCTCCACCCTAGTTTTATCTGCATTAGGCCCCTTCAGGAGTCTTTCCACCACCACCCTTGTATGCCACACCCTTATCAGCATTAGGCCCCTTCATAGGTTTTCGACCTTCACTCTGGCTTGTGATCTTTTTCCCTCCCTTGCTTAATGACATGAACAATACCTTGGTTCCCTGTCTGGCCCCCCAGCCAATAGGAGATAGTGGCGGGCTTCTTTCTTATCTGCCATTCAGTTAGATTTCACACCAAGACTGAGAGCCCACCTCCCAGACAATGGGAGAAGGGGAGGGGCGGGCGATGCAGAGCTTGACTTTGTTAGGGTATAAATTCTTGTTCTATCTTTTGTTATATGCCTCATTCTGATGGTTCATACAGGTGGAAGGGATAAACTTCCTGTTCCTTCCCCAAGATACCTCTGACTTAATTTTTCTGGGTAAGGGATTTTGGGGGCCCCACACAGCGTTAAAAATAATATTAAGGGTTGCTTTACTAGTACTTTGTGAAGCTCCTAGTTTATTCTGTAACCTGAAAGTGCCCTGAAGTCCTTTCCCTCCCTTATCTTGAACCTGTACCAAAAGAATTGCTTTTGTCTCCCTTATCCTGTGTTTCCTGGGTCCTTTAATTTTTTAAACTGTATCCTCCTGTTCTGTCCTTAAATCCTTACACCATAAAGAATTCCCATTTGTCTTCTTTATCCTATGACATCCTGTCCTGTCTTTAATCTTTAACCTTGATAAAAACCTCTAAAGATACATCATCATTCAAAAACCTCTATATAAGCATAATTCCCCAAATATCAGAGTCTCACTTAGCTTTCTTGCTATGGAGGCCCATGATGCTGATGGGGTACCTGGGGTCTAGGTCAAACCAACTTGTAAAACTAGTCCGTGAAGTTGTAACTGCAATTTGTCCTTTCCCAACCTTGAGCTCTGCCCCTTCTCCCTATCCCACACTCCACCTAGGCAACACCCAGTGACCCCTTTTGTTCTTACTTAATCTCTTGATTTCTTCCCAGGCCTGGCCCATACCCTCCTTTGTCCTTGCCTTTTGTCTCCTTGATCTGGCCCAAATCTTATCTAAACTATCTATTCACATGCTCTTCTTGGTCAGCTCTGACCTTTGTCTATGCAGTGAGGCCCCTCCCGTCGGGTCAGCCCTGACAATGGCAGCCTTACCCTTTAAAGGTAAAAGCATGTACCCCTCTCACTTGCAGGTCCCCTAAAGGACTCTTGCCCGGAAGCGTAACAATAAACTTCTACAACTCTCACTCCAATTAAGCCTGAGACCTTGAATTCTTTCCAGACGATATTGCAGGTTTTCTGGTCTTAGATAAGATCAGAATTCCTGCTGAACCTATTGGGATCCCATCCCCCATCAATGCTTTTTCACAGAAAATAAAAAGCTCCCTTTGGCTAAAAGAGAAGGTCTATGTGAGTTCTTTCACACTAGAACCAGCTCTCCCAACTCTAAACCTCATCATTAATAAGGTTTTCAAGAGTCCTAGTCTAAAGACTGACATATTATAACATATCAAATTTCTTGTCTTTTTTTTTTTGGAGGGCAATTGGCGTTAAGTGACTTGCCCAAGGTCACACAGCTAGTTTTTGTGTTAAGTGTCTGAGGCCACATTTGAACTCAGGTCCTCCTGACTCCAGGGCCGTCACTCTATTAACTGTGTCACCTAGCCACCCCAAATTGCTTGTCTTTTCAATGAGGAGGGGTAGAGAGGGAGAAAATTTAGAACTAATTTTTTTTTTAATGTTAAAAACTTTTTACATAGAAATGGAGAAAAATAAAATGTCTGGGGAAAAAATGACATAAGAAATGACGCTTTGTTAGAGGGATGGAGTATACCATTTTGCAGCCTTATCCTATTTAATAGAAAAAACAAATTAAGGAAATGTGTACAATGCACCCTGTGGTTTGCTATGTTTATAGATAACTGTAGCTATTTCAGTCCATAATATCCTCCTGCAGCAGCAGAAATAGAAGCTAACCAACAAGATCCTACTGTGCGCCACGGATGACATAGGTGCTCGGGTTATAAATACAGGAGTAAGATGGGGTAGAACACAACATGATTAAATTCCTAAAGGAAAATCAGTTTGCTCATCTGAGCCAAGACATCTAGGCCACCATTTCCTTGGATTTTGAAAAATAAAACCATACTCACGGCCTCTAATGAACTCTCTTGGCATAATTCAGAGGAAGATGGGCATAGCTTCTTGGGGATGGGGAAAAGTCTGGCACAATAGAAAGCAGACTTGTCACAAACTCATTGTTTTGTCCTCCCTAAAATAAAGTGGTTGAGCTACTTACTACCTATATGACCTTAGGCAAATAACTTAACCTCTCCTAGCCTCACTCTTCTGGTCTATAAAATGAGATGGTTGTGATGAGGTACAGGCTCTGGGAACCCCCCTAAACTCTCCTGAGGTCTTCCCATTGATGAGGCATTTGCCTGAGGGCATAAGCCTTCCCCAGCAATTTCCCACCCTATATTCTCCCAAAATATCTATGCCCAAATCTGTTACCCTGAAACTAGGCTAGCCCTCTATTGTCTGTCATCTCCAGGTAGCCTCCAGCTACTTCTCACCCTTAATCTCTTATTACTGGATTCCCAGACTGGAAATGGAAAGCTCGGAATCCTAGCCACTAGACAGGAACCATAACATGTTGAGGTAAAGGATTTAAGAGTGTGTGAGACCCCAGAATACCAATAAGCCAGGTCCTGCCGGAATGAATTCAATTCAAGTCTTCTCCCAGCCAAAAGCAAAGTTTATCTGTGACCGCTTGTGTTGGACAAGAGGGCCAGAATAATCTGACACAAAGTGAGTCTGGGCTAGATAATTCTCTAGCCTCTTCATGGAGGCAAGATGGGTCTGATATACAGAAAGTTGTGGGAGGAATCTAGGGGTGGTTTGGAGGAAGAGTTTGGGGAGGGTCTTCAGGAGGAGTCAAATGAGGTCAGACTCCAGGAATGAGAGATTAAGGGTAGGAAATAGCTGGAAGCTACCTGGAAATGACAGACAAAGGAGGGCTAGGCTAGATTAAGGGTAACAGATTTGGACATAGATATTTTGGGTGGATGGGGGGGGGGAGGTAAGTAGCTGGACAATGGAAAGCTAGGCTATTAACTGAGACTTGTACTGAGCTTATGGCCTCAGGCAAATGCCTCATCAAAAGGAAGATTCAAGGGGGTTCCCACAGCCTGTGCCTCATCAGTTGGATACTAGGATAACCTGAGCTCCCTTCAAATTCTACCTTTAAGAATCCTCCAATTTTGGGGGTGGCTAGGTGGCACAGTGAGTAGAGTGTCCACCCCGAGTCAGGAGGACCTGAGTTCCGATCTGGCCTCAGACACTTAACACACACATACAAAAAAAAAAACCTAGCCGTGTGACCTTGGGCAAGTTACTTAACCTCAATTGCCCTCCAAAATTTAAAAAAAAAGAATCCTCTCATTTTAACCTGGGGTGTATGAACTTTTTTTTAAATATTATAACTAATTATAATTGGTTTCCACTGTAACTTTATACATTTTATTTATTTAAAACCATTATTCTGAGGAGGGATCCACAGGCTTCACCAGACTGCCAAAGTCTATGACACAAAAAAAGGTTAAGAACCCCTGGACTAGAGGAACTTGAGAGAAATTCATTTCTCTCTTGTATTTAATGACTTAATTATTGAATTAGGACCAAGTTTTTTTCCTTTTCTACTTCCTCTTCCAGAAATCAAAGAGTGTGTGTGTGTGTGGGGGGGGTCTTAGGAAAAACTAACCCAACCAGACTGTGAGAATTGGTGAATTCCATTGTGTTTGATCAGACAGGTATGGGGTAGAAGTGGATTCCTTCTTTGATATGTATATTGATAAGTCTCTGACTAAGACTTGGGTGATCTAAGTCTCTTAACCTCAAGACCCTCATCAGAATGGGCCCATATTACATTATAATATTCATTTTCTCATTGTACCAATTGGAGTTGACTGATACCCTCAGGAACACCCACTTTTCCAAGGTCATATAAGTTAAGAGCCTGCCACCATGAAGGTCCTTGCCTTTTGAGAGTACCACTGATCAGTTTTCTTTTTTCTTTTTGGAGGGCAATTGGGTTAAGTGACTTATCCAAGGGTCACATGGCTAGGGGTGTGTGTGTGTGTGTGTGTGTGTGTGTGTGTGTGTGTGTGTGTGTGTGCGCTAAGTATCTGAGGATGAAGTTGAACTCAGGTCCTTCTGACTCCAGGGCCTGTGCTCTATTCACTGTGCCACCTAGCCGCCCTGATCAGTTTTCTTAATAAAATGCTAGCATTAATAATAAAATGATTAATTACCCAGAAATTATGTTTCTTGAACTTTTTAATCACAAACTCTAAGCTCCCCTCCAGCTCTCACATTCCCTGTTTCTCTGAGGCCCCTTTCCCAAAGTGTTACAGGTTTCCCAGGGTGTTACAGGTCATTCCAAAGCAGCTGAATGAATACTCACTAGAGAGCCTGGCAGACCTGCAGACAAGGCAAGAGCTGCTCCACGCCAATATCTCCCACTGAATTGTAATCCAGCTGTAAGGCCACAGGTTGTTTGAGATTTTTCAGCACAAAAGCCAAGGCAGCACATTCGGCAGGACCGATGTTGCAGTAGGTCACCTTCAGGTGTCCAACCTCCAGCTTGCACACAGCTTCCCGGGCCAGGTGCTCATCCTGCATCTCATAGAGGCTCCTGATCAGCCAGACAAACTCGGGCATGGCATGCATACTCTTGACCTCACCAGGCACAGCTGGTGGAATGGACTGGAAGTGCCTTCTGAGACCTCGGGCCAGGCACCACCGGGCACGGCTGTGCTTCTGAAGAAGCAGGGTGGAGGGCCCCTGGCACTCTGCTAACAGGCCCCGGTGCTCCTGGGACAGCAGGCCAGCCAGGAAAGCGGCAGTGATCTGGATGTTATGGGGCTCAGCTTTCTGCAGGAGGGCTGCGACACTCGCCTCCTCTTGCTCAGGGGACTGGATACAGGACGCAGTTAACAGCCAAGCCAGGGGCCGACTGGGCTTCTTGTGATGGTTGAACAAATATCTGATGACCGAGGGTGTGACATCAGCATCAAGGAGCAGATAGAAAGCGGCAAAGAAACACTGCAAAGTGATGTGCAGGAATTCCACAGGAGCCGGGCTCTCCTGAGAGAAGCTCTTGGATGGCACCAGGAAGCCCAAGGAAAGGTCCTCCTCATCCACTCCAGATGCCCACAGCTGCTTTGGGGAGAACACGTAGCTACAAGTGCCCAGGCCCCACAGGGCCAGTCTGCCCAGATGCAGGATGGTGGGGAGCCAAGGCTGAAGGTTGCTAGTCCCAGGGCGCCATGCCCCATTCTCAGGGGAGGCATGCAGCACAAAATGCTGCAGGATCAGAAGATACATGTCTGTGGTTGTCTTCAGGGAACCACAGCCATGCAGCAGGAGCTCCTTGTGACACTTGGACACAATCCAGCAGAAGACAGGCACTTGGCACAAGCCGTGAAGGGCCGAGGTGGCTTTCACCAGATGGACTATCCGGTCGGCGACCCCGGGCTCGCTGTGATGCTTCCGCATGAACAGCTCAATCCCCTCCCGAGAGAAGCCCTTCAGGCTCAGTTCCTTCTGCACATACTTCCTGAGGAAAGGGGAGATGGCATGGGGCCGGCTTGTCAGCACCTTCTTGGCATTCTTCATCAGATTGCCTCGGAGAAGGTTGAAGAGCAGGCTCTGGACTGAGGTAGGGTCAATTGGGGAACAGTGTGTCTCCCTGTCTGTAAACTTGAACTTGAATTCATCAAACCCATCAAAAGTGAGCAAAACCTGGTCAGAATGATCAAGCAGGAACTGGAAGACCTCCTGCTGGCCCTCATCTGGCCAGCAACACCGCTCAAACAGCAGCGTCTGCACTGAGACCGGCTTGTCCACCGACTGCAGCTGCCGGCAAGTGAATGGGAAGACAAAGAGGAAATCCTGAAAGTGCTGGCCTGTGGCCCAGAGGCGATGGAGCTGCTGCAGGAGCGTGCTCTTCCCACTGCCAGCCTCCCCCACCAGAAGAACCATGTCGGCATCTTCGTTGACACAACCACCATCACTGAAGATGTCTGGGAGCTCCAAGGTGTCATGGCCCTTCTGGCTGGGGGCACCAGCTCCAAGGTTCTTCTGAATCTCTAAAATGTTCTCTGTGTACACATCCTCTAGGCACAAGTTCTCGGTGCCATCATAGGTGCTAAGGAAGCGAGACTGGGCCGACACCGTGGCCTTTAGCTTGGCCATGTACTTCTTACATGCAATAGCTGGAAAAAAGAGAAGCAAACAAACAAAAAATTAGAAGTGATGAATGCTGACTTTGCTAGACCTGGGCTCCCTACGGAGTTCAGGATTATTTCTATCATAAATGGTTAGATGTTCATCTAGGCTTAGAAATACTGCCTGACCATGGGTCAAAAGAGTACCTAGAATATCCCTGAACTAACAGGGAACTGCAGCTACAGGGAATCTCCTTCTCAGAGAAATCACCTGAATCTCTGAATCACATCCTGGTCAGAAAATGTTGGGTTGGAAAACCCGTTAGTCCCAGTGCAATCCACAGGGCCTTGAGATGTGCTACTGTAGGTCTAAAGCATCGACAAAGCAGATGTGAAATGTAATGGAAGTATAAGGAAGGCATTAGAAAAAGGAAAGAAGGGGGGGCGGCTAGGTGGCGCAGTGAGTAAAGCCCTGGAGTCAGGAGGACCCAAGTTCGGTTCTGACCTCAGACACTTAACACACACACACACAACAACAACTAGCCATGTAACCTTGGGCAAGTTACTTAACCCCAATTGCCCTCCAAAAGGCAAAAAAAGAAAAAGGAAAGAAGAAAAGAGAAAAATGACTGTAGCAGGGACTGACAGAGGGAGAGTCAGAGACGAGAGGCACAGGGGAAGCTCAGAGGTGCCTGACCTCTCTAACTTCTGTCTGGCCTCGACATAGACGAATGGCCTGGATTTCATCATCTTCATATCATAAAACACTATTGAATAAACAATGTTGTGAGTAGGAAGCATTCAGGAAACTGTCCTCAGCAAGATTTATTAACTCAGAAGTCTAAATAAATAACCTCCCATGTCTCAACACAGTTCCCCTTTCTGGAAATAGGAGATGTTCAAAGTTCTGGTAGGGAGGGCAGGACATGCCAAAGACTTAGCTCACACTAACAGAGGCTTCTAAGTATAACCCTTCATTCACATATTCTTTTACTCAATATTTATTGCTTACTATATAGAGAATACTTGAGGCAGATAGAGCACCAGGCCTGGAGTCAGGAAGACTCATCTTCCTGAGTTCCAATCTGGCCTCAGACACTTACTACATGTGTGACCCTGGGCAAGTCACTTAACCCTAGTTGCCTCAGTTTCTTCATCTGTCAAATGAGCTAGAGAAAGAAATCACAAACTACTACAGTATCTTTGCCAAGAAAACCCCAAATGGGGTCATGGAGGGTTGGACACGACTGAACAACAAAAATAAAGAACACGACCTTAGATGCTAGGCAAGATCCAAAATTCAGATAAGCACCTGGCCTTATGGAATTTTCAGTCTACTGAGGGATAGACACAACACAGATAATCATGCTATACAACGTCACATGACAAATGCATTATAAAACTGCAAAACAAAGTGCTGTGTGCACTCAGTGAAAGATTTCATATTTCTTTTACAACCGATCAACCATTAAATTAGCAGCCTGTCAAGCTGCCACTCTTCTCAACATAATAGCTTACTTAAAGGACTGCTCATGCTCTAAAGGCAATTAGCACAGCAGCATCTTGAGTCAAAGTGATGGACCTTCGCTCTTGTTCCCGAGACAAGTTGTTATTTTAATAGCCTCTGAACATGCCAAAGCGTGTCTCAGAATTTTCAAAGAAAGTAAACTTTTCTTTTAATGATCATAGAATCCAGAGCTAGGACTGAGAGGGAGCTCTGAAGCCACCTAGTCCACCCTCACATTTCATGGTTGAGGAAATAACACACCAGAGTGAGGTTAAGTGACTTGCCCAAGAAGTATGTGATAGAGACAGAATTTGACCCCAAGTCCTTTGTGTCTGAATTCAGTGTTCTTTCCATGAGGGCACATTACCAATATGTACAGAGGGCACCGCGTTAAGTAATAATAACGATGATCATAATCATGATAGTTAACATGTATATAATGCCTACTATGTGCTGGAACTGTACTAAGTGCTTTACAATTATCTCATTTTATCCTCACAACAATCCTGGGAGGTAAGTGCTATTATTATCTCCATTTTACAGATGAGGAAACTGAGACAAATAGTGACTTCCCCAGATTCATATTGCTAGTAAATATCTGGATCCAGATTTGAACTCAGGTCTTCCTGACTCTAGACCCAGCACTCTATCCATCACACCACCTAGGTACCCCAAAGGATTTCCATGCTCTGTATGCTGGTGTATTGCTTTAACTGCTTTAATACACATGCCTACTGGTATATTACGTTAATGGTTAAGGTTGGCCTTTTTATGGTTTTATACAATAGCATCAGTCAGCCTAAGACCATAAGCTAGAAGTGGTCAGCTGGCATAGTGGGTGGATGATCCTGGAGGCAGCATGAGCTGAGTTCAAATCTAGACTCAGATGCTTACTAGCTGTGTGACCCTGGGCAAGTCGCCTAATGCCTCTCAGCCTCTATTTCCTCATCTGTAAAATGGAAATAATAATAATAACACTTACCTCCCAGGGTTATTTTGAGAATAAAACATGATAGCACATGTAAAATGCTTTGTAAACCTTAAAGTGTGACATAAATGCTAGATATTATTACTGTCCCAGCAGTCAGGGAGCAGAACTCTTTGTATAACACCTCATATGCAATAAGTATGTAATTGATGTTTTCAATGACAATAAGCAAGCTCAATGTTGTTGCTGGAGAGGCAAAGTTTGCTCTGGCCATTTTTTTAAACTACCCAGAATTCCTTCTCCCAAGAATAGCCTATATTGGGGTAAAGGTCCTCATATTTCTGGCGAGCTGAGAAAGACATACGTACCATCAGGGAATGGGGCCGGCAGGACAGGCAACTGGTGGACATGTTGGAGGAGAAATCGGGCCACTCCATTTTCTTTTGCTTTTGCAAAATCAAGTAGCCTTCTTGCCTTTGAGAATCACAAAAAGCCTGTTACACATCCACTCAAGTTTACACAAAATGACTGAAGGGAAAGTGTTTGACTGAGCATTATTATTTCACTGCCCTTCTCCACCATAATCAAACATCAAGAAAAGATTAGGAGTTTTTGAAAGTTAATATTATGACTAGTGCCTAGATGGCCCAGTCCCCACCATGTTAAGCGCTCAGTGAATCAGACTGGTATTACAAAGCTGTTTCCTAATAACCTGTTTATACCCAAGTGAGTAACTTTGGTGAGAAAAGCCTCAAGGGAGCCTGTATTTCCTCATTGTAGTTTCTCTTCCTGTAATACACACACCATATCACTCCCTTGACGTGGGGCAGACCTCCTTGTACGTGGCATGTTAACTAGGGACATGGCTGGTTCGATGAAAGGCCCTATTTTGACAGATTTGGGAGATAAATCATCTGCATTCCCAGCACTGAGTACCTCTCTCTGCTATCATTTCCAACATACTCCAAAGTCACTATATTGACATTAAATCAGAGGGAAGACTACAGAAAGATGTCTGCAAAATGGGAACATTTGCTTTTGAAAATCTAAGTCTATGTTGTTCACTCAAGTTCCTTGAATCCTGGCCCTGCTACCCATGTTACCCTCAGGCAAGTCATTGAGAGGTTCTCTCTGGACTTCACCATCCTCAGGGGCTGGAAAAGATGATTTCTATGTTCCCTTCCAGGCTTAAATCTTGGGATCCCACAATCCTATCATCTGACCCTGTCCTGTTGTTCAGTTGTTTTGGTCACATCTGACCCTTTGGAACCCCTTTTGGGGTTTTCTTGGCAAAGGTACTGGAGTGGTTTGCCATTTTCTTCTCCAGCTCATTTGACAGATGAAGAAACTGAGACAAACAGTGTTAAGTGACTTGCCCAGGGTCACACAGCTAGTGAGTGTCTGAGGCCAGATTTTAACTTAGCCCTCCTGACTCGAGGCCCAGTGCTCAAACCACTGCCCCACCTAGCTGACCCCATCCTACCTCTCATTAAATCATACAATCTGGAATTAGAAGGGACAGTAGAGATTATCCATTCCATTCCTGCATCTTCTATTCACTCCATAGATTAGGAAGCTGAGGCTGAGATATGTACTCATTTGGCCCAAGTTACCTATATCAAGCATGGGCCTTCTGCTCCTGCCAAGGGCATGTCTCCCTTCTCCTTTCTTCCACTCCACCTTGCTTGTGCTCACACTGTTTCTTCTGCCAGAAATTTCTCCCCATCTTCTCTCTATCTAAACTCCTGCCATCCTTCAAGGCCCAGTTCAAGTGCCCAGTCTCCTCTATAATACTTTCTATGACAACCCAAGCCTAAACTGATCTCTTCCATCTCTGAATTCCTATAGTTTTTAGATTCTGGGCTACAGAAATCCATGTTCTTAATCATGTGCTACAGTGTCCTGGTCTCTAGTTGTTTCTTCTTTTAGCACCTTCCAGACAAGGACTATGGCATCTAACTCAGTATCCCCTCAGTGCTGGAAACATAGTAGGTATTCAACAAATATTCATGGACTTATCACAACTTGACTTAATTAGAATGGAGTAATGATGTTTGCTGGGTACATATAACATATACATATAACAATACATATAACCTCTAGCCAGTTTTTAAACAACTGTGAAGACAGATATTTGGTATAGTTGATAAAGAGCTAAACTCCAAACCACAAAGACCTGAGTTCAAGTCCTACCTCAGATACATGCTGGCTGTGGGACCCTGGGCAAATCACTTAACTCCTCAATGTTCTAGGCACTTTTCTAATACACTAAGTTGCAAAGAAGGTACCAATTTGCATGTCTAGAGATAGTTTCCTCACCTGGGAATTCCCTTTACTAATGAAATCACAGGTCATTCAGTACCTAGTCTTCTGTTCAGATATTTATCAGTTAGCAAAAAGGTCGATCCGATCCAGTCCAATCCAATGCAATCTAATCTAACATGGGTTTTTTAAGCATATATCACCTGGAAGGCACTGTGCTTGGCACTAGGGGCACAAAATCTAAACAAAAAACCAAGAGAGGGATAAAGAGCTAGGTCATCTAGTTCAGTCCATCAAATGAGGAAATCGGGGTACACAGTGGGGGGGTGGGGGGGGTGAGGGGGATAGAATTTGCCTAAGGACACACAGATAACAAGTGGCCAAAATTCACACCCAGGTTCTTCTGACTTCAAATCCGGGGCTGGTTTCCTCACACACCCTGATGCCATGGGTTGTGCCCAGGGAGATTGTGTTTGTGAACAAGTGGCCTGAGCCCAGCAGCAGAAGTTAGGAAGCCTGGGTTCTCATACCAACTGTGCCACAAACACACAGGCCTCAGCCAGGCCGTTTATCCTCACCAAGACCTGATTTCCCCATCTGTAAATGCAGTAATGCCAGCTTTTACAAGGTTATTAAAAGGACATCAATTTTTACAGGATCCAAGCTCTAGATCTAGAAGGGACGGAAAAGGCCATTCAGTATGACCCAATCATGTTACAGGTGAGGAAATGGAGACCAAGAGATTTTGAATGACTTGTCCAAGATTACATAGGAAGTGATCACCAGGGGTGGGATTTGAACCCAGCTCCTCTGAGCCTAGAACCTCTTTCTCCTGTGTTATTGTTCAGCAGTCTTCAGCCTTGTCTGACTCTTGGTGACCCCATTTGAGGTTTTCTTGGCAGAGATACTGGCATGTTTTGTCAGATCCTTCTCCAGCTCATCTGACAGATGAGGAAACTGAGGCAAATAGGATTAAATAACTTGTCTAGGGTCATATAGCTAATAAGTGCCTGAGGCCAGATTGGAACTCAGGAAGATGAGTCTTCCTGACTCTAGGTCTGGAGCTCTTTTTGCTGCACCACCTATCTGTAACATAAAAGTGTTTGGGGGTGGGGCGGCTAGGTGGCGCAGTGAATAGATCACCAGCTCTGGAGTTAGGAGGACCTGAGTTCAAATGTGGTGTCAGACGCTTAACACAAAACTAGCTGTGTGACTTTGGGCAAGTCACTTAACCCCAATTGCCCTACCTTACCCCCTCCAAAAAGAAAAAAAAAAGTGCTTTGGGGAAAAGTTATGCAAAGCAACAAACAAAAGTACTACATAAATGTATAATAATGATTCTGTAAGTTGTGCTCCAATTTCATTGCCTGGTGTCATGTAGGTATTATTTTATTTATCTTTAAAATGAAGAGATGGGACTAGCAGAATCTAACATCCCTCCCAGTTCTAAATCTGTGGTCCTATGAGCCTGTGATTCCTCCTATGGTATTATATTAACATTTTTAATAGCTAATTCTGTTCAGGTCCTGTGACCCTCAATGTTTTGCATGGATGATTATGTGTACAACGTTCTCTGGTGGTTGAACATCATCCATGATTTTTTTCTCATTCAAGTTCTTACCTGCTGAGATGATGTAAATATCGGGAGCCTGATTTCATCACATTCATACTTGGTGATGAAACCACGTTCAAGTAAGAGGTTTAAAATGCCTTCCACATGGCCATAGATTTTCCTGACAATCACTGGTCTGTGTCTCTGCAGGTCCTGGGCTGGACAGGACACGCTGTGACTCCACTGGCTTGCTGCTTCTGTTTGCTCATCTGCTCCCTCCGCCTTGCGCACTGCAGCAAGAAGCAGCTCACAGCTTTTCCCACCCTTATTCCAGACAATGTCCAAGAGGCGTCGAGCCAAAGTGGACAGGGGCTGCCCAGGGAGGCTTACGTTCTCATAATCCTCCCACGTAAGCACTTCCCAAGACAGCAGATAGTCCAAGATACTTTCAAAGTTCTCCAACGACCTTAAGGCTAGCTGCCTTACCAACTGGCTCCGCTGAGCCTGGAAAAATTCTTGTGTGCACATTTCTCATTCTAGGGAGGAAAGAGAAATAAAGACTGAGTTTCTCTGAAAAAGCCAGGCTGAGAACAGTGAAACATCAATCTAGAGTTCAGGAGATAAAATGCTGCCACATGAAAACCTAGAGAATCATAAAATCACAGAACATTAGAACCGAGGCCCCCTGGTTCAGTGGGCTCATTTTATGGATGGGGCAACAGGTCCAGAAAGGGGAGGTAGCTAAGTGAAAAGCCATGCAGCCAGTTAGTAGAAGAGTTAGGATGATAATCCACACCTCCTGACTCCCAATGAATTATCTAATCCTGGTTTCCTGAGCCCTAGAAGTAAATATTTTACCATCATACTGATAATTTTTCCCTGCAGTCAATCTCTCTGGACCACCCATGGTAGATGGGAAGGGGTGACTTCTTCTCAGCTGCCTGGGTACAGTTCTAGAGAGCCAGGCTACTAGGGAGTGTTTCCAGAGTCTCTGGCCCCTGATTCTCCATCCTCTCCTGGCAACTACAAGCTGCCTGGTCCTCTGGGAGAGACCCAAGTCTTGGAGATTCTCACATTCAGTTCAATTCAACAAGTATTTATTAAGTACCTTCCATGTGCTATGCATTGTGCTAGCTATTAGGCATAGAAAGATAAAAATGAAAACAGCCCCTGCCCTTGAGAATCCCACATTTACACACCAAAGCAGGACACATCAGTTTCAACCTTATGAATACCTAAAGACACAGCACTAGAACAAGATGCTGGTCCTGTTTACATGTTCTCAGCATCTTCTTCCCCTCTGTATTTCCCACCCCTCCATGTCACCACACACAGACACAGACACACACACACACACTCACTCACTCACACATCCCATCTCTCTATGTTCTGCCATTCTGCAATCTGCCTATAGTTAGCTGAGAGGCTGTGTGGGATTGAGGGCCATCTGAAGGGCAGGAAGGTCTGAATTTCAATTCTGTTTCTAACACATACTAACTGTAGGACCATGGATAAGTCATTGAAACTTTGAATGTGCCCAGGAAACTCTTGAAGACTGGAACTTTAAGTTCAGTTGCCCATCTGCACTGGCGGACAATTTCATACCACAAGTCCCCAGGAAATCACAGAATCCAGACCAAAAGAAAATTCAGCTTCAAGACTTGTACCTGACAAAATCACAAAGTATCTCAGATCTAGAGCCTATTTCATTCTGGTTAATAGGTCCTGGGGGAGTGGAGGGGATCAGGTAGGTGGAGAATGCTATTTTGGAGAAATGATTAAAGTCTTATTCTCAAGCTAGCAAAGGAAATTTCACAAAATGATATAAGAGTTCAAACAATGAGTTGATGTGTTGCCAACTACAACAGTGAAAATATTCTCAGGCCAGAGATGAAACAAAAAACAGATCCTAAGTTCTGTGAAGGTAGGCGATAGGTTTTGTTCACCTTTGCATCCTTTACTGAATCAGCACAGAGCCCCACACTTGATGTTTATACAACACAAGAACAAAAGAATCTCTAATTTCATCCCCAATTTAAATCAGGATAGGAAAAAACTTCTTGCTTCCTCCTTTGGAGCAATTAAGAGTAACAGCTATGCTGATTTTGGCTTTTTGCCCCAAGGGGAGGGGCAGGTGGGTTGGAACACTCTGGGAACTTGTATATACAAAAGCCAAGCAAAACCGAAAGAAGAAAATCCCCTGAAATCCTCACTCCTAGAAGAGTAAAACAAATTTTCTATAACAAGAATCAGCCATGTGGAGAAAATGAGGCAGAGAAGTTATACCATTTGTCCAGGGAGTATCTTATCAGTATGACCATCCCAGAGATGAACTGAAAGTCAGCGAATAGAATTCTCTTTTTTTCCCATTCAGATCAGGAAAATGTCATAGGATTTAAGGTTGGGAGGAACCAGACCCCTGAGTCTAATCCCCTTATTTTACAGATGGGGAAACTGAGGCTCAGCGAGATGAAATAACTTGTGTCAGGTCACACTGACAGTGAGTAGCAGCAACATAATTTTGACCTATTTCTTTTAACTCTACTACTAGTACAACTGCTATAGGAACATAATCTCTTAGAACTAAGCATGCTGGCTCTTAGGACCTTGTTTCACCTTCTGCCCTGCCTTCTCTAAGGTTCCTTTTTGCTCTGAGGCTTCTGTAGCCCAACTTCCTCAGATACCACCTAGCCCCAGTTTTACAATAGGTAACTGAGCTGTGATGGGTCAACAAAGAAGAGATCTGCCTGAGGGAGACATAGTATGAGACATATTCTCCTGGGAAGCAGGCTTGGCTCCCACCCCGTATCCACCTTGAAACGGACAAGGTCCAGAAACAGATGGAGAAGTAAATCTGTCCCCACCCTATGGCAAGAAAAAACAGAAACCTCTTGCATAAAACTTTCCCAGAATAATTCCATTCTAAAACCTACAACTACTTCCTGCCCCCCCCCCCCCCCACCCCATCTTCCTGCCCTCTCTGTGTTGTCTTTCCCTGGTAACTCCACAAGTGTCAGGCAGGGGAATCACTCAGACCAGGGAGCAGAATTGTAGCTTCCAGGCTTCCTCTTGAAGATTGAGGATGAATCACAGAAAAACACTAAAAACCCACTTTCAGACCCAATTGCAAAGCCTAGCCCTAGCTCTTTACTGCTATGCACCTGAGGGGGCAAAATAAGGAGGACAATGAGTAGAGGACGTTGAAGTAAGCTGCGCCGCTCGCGCGCACGCACGCACGCACGCACGCACGCACGCACTCTCTCTCTCTCTCTCTCTCTCTCTCTCTCTCTCTCTCTCTCTCTCTCTCTCTCCTCTTACTATATGTTTGTTAGTGGTGGGGGAGGATGACAATGGAGATGACATGGAGCCCAGACAGGAAGGTGAGTAGAAAAGGTCAAAGGGAATATTTGGAGGCTTCCTCTCAACATAGGGAGTTCAAACTGGGCCAACTACAAAGCCCCATTGCTGACAAGCCCCTCCCTAATTCCTCCAGCTGTCATCTCTCCCACCAGAAGTAGTCTCTTTCTTTTAGAAGAGACTTTAGGCTTGAACTTCCTTTAAAACTATAATGGAATATACATCAAAAATACTTATGACACTACTTTTTGTGGGTAGCAAAAAAAATTGAAACAAAATAAGTAGATTTTAGTGATGAGAATTTAGGGAAAAAAACAAACTGGTAGAGGAATGTGAACATAAAAAATTCAGAGAACCATGGGAAGGTTTATATGAACCAATGCAGAGTACACTAAGTAGAACCAAGAAAATAATATATACAATATCTGTAGTAACAGAAATGGGAAAAAACCCTAAACTAGGTAGTTATAATGATCAAGAAAGTCAGCCCTGGAGAAGAGGTGAAAAAATGCACCTCCTTTCCCTCTTTGCAGAGATGGGAGACTATGAAGTTATACTGTGGTGAAGTTAGATTTTTTTGTTGCTGTTTTCAAGGGATGGTTCACTGGAGCACATACAAAGAATAGGCATATTCTGAATATATTCAGAAGTAAATATAATTTTAATAAAAACAAAAGATGTTAATAAAAATGCAAAATAAAATAACATGGTCATGGAAGCATAGAACATATGGGAATCACAGAACCACAGAGTGGACCTTATCTGGTCAAAAATTCTCATGTGACAGATGGCGAAACTGAGGCATAAAGCTAGAAGGTGACTTGCCAGAGGTCCCACAGTTGGTTAGTGGCAGAAACAAGGATCATAGGGGCACAGATTTAGAGCTAGAAGGACTTCAGAATCCAACCCTCTCATTTTAAAGACAAGGAAACTGAAGCCTGGAGAGTTTGAATGACTTACCCAGGGTCATACAGATAACAGGCATCAGAGAGAGGATTCGAACTCACATCCTATGACTTCAGCAGCTCTGTTCTTTTCATTATACCATGAGAATAACATGCCAACATTGCCAACTCCCCACCAGTGTTGCTTTCCTTGTACCAGGCTGCCTGCCAGTCCATCCTAGATCACAAGATAATAAAAAGCATCTTAGAGACCATCTAATCCAAATCCCTTATTTAAGAGAAGAAATTGAGATCCAAAGAAAAATGACATATCCAAGGTCACATAATAAATAAGCAATAAAGCTAGGTTCTAAACCCAAGTTTTCTGACTCCACATCTAGTTTTCCTCCTACTACAACACACTGTCTCTGTCTCTATCTCTCTGTGTCTCTGTATCTGTCTTTTGTCTCTGTGTGTGTATGTATCACTCTCTCTTTCTCTTTCCCTTCTTCTACTCAGTACTTTCTTCCTCCCAGGGAAACTCTTCCTCTGCCAGCATTAACACCCTAGAGTCCATAGCAGACAGAAGGTAGCAAGGTAGGCAGATAGGTAGATAGCTTTGTGGAAGGTATTCTAGGGTGATTTACAGTCACAAAGAAGTGAAACAAAATTTTAAAAAACTTAATAAAGAACTTGAATATTGTTCCTGTCCCTATAGTGTCATCACAGCTGCTCAATGAACTCAGGAAAACAGCCTAGGAATGAGCCAGCATACTCCTACAGGTATTACCCCAGCCCCAGCCCCTGACATCCAAGACAAAAGACCATTTTCATCCATGCTCTGGGTTATCTCTTGCCCAGGATCCCAGACACACCAGATAGACAGAGGCAAACAGGCACATACAATATTCACAGAGGTACAAACATATGACAAGCCAACCAAGATGTAGAGACATACCAAGAAATACAGATACAGACAGGAGAGATACTCACAAGAAACCTACCAGACACACAAAGAAGACATACCCTGAAAGAGATGTAGGAGATAAACATTTCACTTTTCAAAGCCCACTGCAGGATGGGAGGGTCCATTAAGGTCACACCCTTTGGGATGTGGCCATACCTCTCTGGACCCAGTCACAAGGTAGCCACATGTCCCACATAAAAAGCAGTCAGGCTGGTTCCATGACACAAGAGCCCTGCCTTCTAGCAATGGGGAAGCCCCACTGTCTCTCTGACAACAGTCCTAGAACTTTGGGTCTGAAACAAACATCTAGAGATGAGCTCATCCAGTCTCCCATCATCCAATAATGACCTATCCTAAAATCTGGTTTATTCCAGTCCCTGGTGACACTGTTAAGAATTTCTTTTTTTGTACGTGTGCTTTTTTTTGGAGTGGGGAAGGCAGGGCAATTGGGGTTAAGTGACTTTCCCAAGGTCACATGGCTAGTAAGTGTTAAGTGTCTGAGGCTACATTTGAACTCAGGTCCTTCTGATTCCAGGGCCAATGCTTTATTCACTGAGCCACCTATCCTCCCCTGTCAGGAAGTTCTTAAGAATGCTGGACTTGGGAGTCAGAAAGATCTGACAGATACTTAGAAGCTGTTATTCCTGGGAAATTTAACATCTCTATGCCTCAGTTTTCTCAAGGGGTTGTACTCATCATCATCTAAAGCCCCTCCTAACTCTAAATCTATCATCCTATGATTCTTTCACTGAACTTCCATTTCTTCTGCCGCAATTAAAGTTCATTCCTCCATGATGGAAAAAATAGACATAGCCATTCATATTCATTCTTCACAAGTTTGAAGACACTGCCCCTGCTCCTACCCTTCCTCTTCCCCACTGGCCATCCAACAGCTCTGTGGCCTTCTCCTGACCAAACCCTCTATTTCCTTTTGTCTTGTTTTATTAGCTTACTTTCCCGTCCCTTGAATCACAGGAGGATGAACATGCCTCAGGGACGAAGAAACATAATTCTTTAATCCAATTTCAATTCAAAGTCGGCACATGGAGTTCGAAGGGAAGAGTCCCAAGGAGCCATTTCCTTGAAGAAGCCAGAAAAATAAGCAAAGGGGCCTGGCCACTGCAGGATCCACTCTGCTGCTGACATCCTGCATGACGTCAATTTAGGTAATATCCAGATGCGCCTGATTTTTTCCTATGGTGTGGACCCAGTGATTTGCATTTCTGATTCTCTGCAGTTTGCAAATGTTTCCTTTAGCATACATGCCACAGGAGGCTAAACCTTAAACTAGATTCTCTGGGAAGCTCTCTCATTCTCATCATGTCTGGACCTGGCTGATGACAAGTTTCACCCTTAACCAGAAACTCCTGGGGGAAGAGAGAGAAACTGACTGGCTAAGAAATCCAAATTTGCTGAAGAAGAAAAAAACATCTAGGGCAGGGGTGGGGAAGCCCTGGCCTCCTAGGCCCTTGGCTGCAGTTTTTTGACTGAGTTCAAGTTTCTAGGGATTTGTTCTGGATTCAGTCATAGGGCTGCACTTGAGGACCTAGGGGGTCACAGATGACCTTGAGGCCTCAGATTCTCCACCCCTGATTTAGGGGATGATCAAAATCCCAACAATATCCCAATCAAGCCCCAGCCAATTTCAAATATGCCTCAAATCTGTGGCTATGTGGTCCATAAGGACTATAGGAAGAAACACTAAAAAGTAAGTCTAACACTTATCTTCACTCTATTATGAGGCCTACTCGGGATAGGCATTATTCAGTCTTAATAACGAAGTGTGCTAGACCAGATGCTATAAAGAACTATTCAGATAAGACCCCACTTTTTCCCTCTAAGAGGTGGCCTTCCCTCAAGACATTAACCCAAGTTACACCAAAGCAGACGTAAAGAACCTACAGCCTCAAAGCCACATGTGACCCTCTATGTCCTCAAGTGCAGCCCTTTGCCTGAGTCCAAGTTTTACAGAACAAATACTTTTATTAAGGGGATTTGTTCTGTGAAGTTTGGATTCGTCAAAGGGCTGCACCTGAGGACCTAGAGGGCCACGTGTGGCCTTGAGGCTGCAGGTTCCCTACCTCTGCCCTAGAGCATCTTGTCACAAGTGGACCAACTATAGTCTTCAGTCAACCCTCCCTCTACCATACTTCTAGGCAGAGACATCTCTCAGATTGGATAGACAGAGTGAACCCATTTCAAGTAATGGGTTGGGGACAGAGACCAGACCACAAGTCCTAAGCTCCTAGCAGTCCAGGGATCTGAAAACTGCCCTCACTCCTACAACTCCACCCCCCCCACCCCACCCCCCAAACACAAACATGCCCAGGTGTATGCCCTTATTCCATAAATGCCATTCACAATCATTCCCCTCTCTGGGCTTTATTTTTCTCCTCCTTAAAACAAGTTTGAACTAGATGATCTCTAAGGACTCTACCAGCATTATTTCCTCTGAGTCTTCATGTCACCTTTCAGCAGATGCCCATTCCCTGAAGACTAGGAAAGGCAGTTAACACCATTTTAGGTTGCATTATTATAGAACAATCTAACAAGCATTTATTAAGCCCTTGCTCTTTGCCTGACACTGTGATGAGTTCAAGAATAGGAATACAAAATTTCAAGACATTTCCTACCCTGAAATCCAGCCAACAACTATTTATCAAATGATTACTATGTGCCAGGCACTATGATAATAAATACCAGAAACACAAAAAAGGCAAGAACAGTCCCTGCTCTCAAGCTGCTCGTATTCTAATGAAGAAAAAGGCATACAAATAACTATGTACAGGAGTGACATGTTCAGAGACACGCTTTAGGGATATCACTATGGTAGTGGTGTGGAGAATGGATTGGAGAGGGGTGGGACTAAAGGTGATGGAGGCCCTAAACTACAGTGGTTGTGATAGGAGAAAGGGGCATATTCTAGAGATGCTAAAGAAGACCAAAACCTGTGTATTATGGTGGCCAGTTCTGGGCAACGCATTTTGTTAGGAACATTGAAACTTTGAACACGTCCCCAGAACAATGACCAGGATGACGAAAGAACAGGAAATTTTGTCATAGGAATGACAACTGAAAGAACTGGGGTTGCTTAGAGTAAAACAGAGAAAAACACATTCCTAACTTCAGATATGTAATACTTCCATATGGAAGGGGGATTGGACTTATTCTACATGATTCAAGAGAGGTATGTTGGGACAACTTTCAATCCAATATGAAAAATAATTTCTCAAACAATGAGAGCTATACCATAATCAAGAAGAATGGGCTGCCTCACAAAGGAAGGCACTCCCCATCTCTAAAAATCTTCCAGCAGAGGTTGTAAGAACCACTTGCCAGAGATGCTGCTGTCCTGAATGGGTTTTATCCTACAATTCCTACCTGCAGATGACAACCTTATGAAGTAAATGATCTGCAGCAATCCGTGCCAAACAGAGCAAAAGAACAGTGGAAAAGGAATATCCAAGAGTCCTGAGCAGCAAGAATTTGATCATGAAAGTATTCAAAAGAACCTTTCCCCTCTACACAGGAGATAGAGATACTGCTCACTGAAATCCAGAGCAGGTTGGAGCTTAAAAGCAACACGGATAATGCAGGAGAAGGAGGTGTAAAAAGGAAACCTAAGCGTTTTGTCTCCAATCCTCAAATAGCTTCAGGATCTCCACTGGGAGGCAGAACTCCTCTGGAGGCCTTCAAACTTGTCCTAAGGCACCTACAACTTCCTGCCAGCACCATCAATTTTGGGGGGAAGAGGTGTTCTTCCTAGGATGGAGGGTCCGCCATTCTTTGGTGCTAGCCCGGTAGAAGGGATCGGGTGATCCGGAAAAGATGAGATACAGCCTGGAGCCCCAACTTCTCCAGGGAAGCTAGTTATAAGGCACAGCTGACAGAGGGCCTGGGGTCAGTCAGGAAGCCCCGAGTTCAAATTCGAGCTCAGACATTGTTTAGCTGTGCGTGACTCTGGGAAAGTCACTTAACCCTGTTTGCCTCAGTTTTCTCAGCTGTAAAATAAGCTGGAGAAGGATATGGAAAACCCCCAAAAGGAGTCAAAAGCAGGACATAACTGAAAAAGGGCACAACTCAAGTTCCACACTGGAGCACTTCTGGGCTGAGCTTCTTTCCTACGAAAATCGCCCGCCCCCCCCCCCCCCCCCCCCCGCCGAGAAAGGACAATTTCTTTTTTTAACGCCCTTAAAGGTAGGATTTTTTTTTTTTTTTGCATTTGCATCCCTCTGGCCTAGGTGTCTAGCACACAGTAGGCACTTAATAAATCCTTGCTGATTAGTTAATCAAATCACTTTTCACACCCTGGCTGTGCCCCGAAGCTCCCGGCCTCGGCAGAAGTACAATGCAGCCCCGGGTGGGACGTGCCCATTACGGCAGCCGCAGCCTACGATGTGGCAGGGAGGAGCCGGGGTTCCTGGTTCCCAGGTGTGCTTCGTGCTCCTCCCACCCTACACCGCCCAGAGCCAAGCAGAAAAGGGAGATTCGAAGTGAGTAGGGGGACAGGGAGGGTCTTCCAACCTGAGACCAGGAGCTAGCTGACAGTTACCCCAGAGCCCTCCACTCCCGGCGCGCACACACCTGCCAGATCTCCAGGTTTACTCCGCCTGCTGCCGTCTGCCTCCTGCTACCCAGGCTCAGTGAACTGAGCTCGGGCCACGCCAGGCCCGCCCTATCCCGGCCACCCCCACTCCCCCACCCTCGCCCCCGGCTCCTAGAGGCGGGTTGGCTCAGGCTGGGAACTTCCCCGCCCCCGCGGCTTCCTGCCTGGGCATAACGCACCTCCACCCATGCACAGGCGCTGGCACTCAGACCCAGCAGTTCTCAGAATGGTACCTAGGACGTGGTGGAGGCCAGGGACGAGCTGCAATTTCGTCTATATTTTATAACTAGATTTTCAGAGTCCATGGAAGACGTGCAATTTCCTTCTCCGGGTAAACTCAGATCAGACTGGGATTTGGTACCAAATCGGCGAAATGATCATGGCCCACAGACAGGCCACCGTATTCTGAATTCGCTGTTTATAGAGTGAGATCATCTGGTTTGGAAGAATCCACGAGAGAAATTCAATTCAAGGCAGTTCAATATGTGACTATAGCCGAGTCATTTAAACTTCCGGGTCTCAGCTCTTAGGAACACAGATTTAGTTGGGACCCAGAGATCTAGAAAGTGAAACCTGGAAAAATGAATCGGTCAGTGGTCGTAGAGGTAGATTGCAATCCTCTGGTTGCAAAACTTTTTTCCGCTACTGTTGTCTTCCTTACTTGTAAAAGGGAAGGGAGGGGGGAAGGGTGGTTTCGGTGATCTCTGAGGTTACTTGCTCTAAAATGTTCATTTGAGATTTTATTCAGTACCGACTTTACCACACGGAAAGAAGATTTGGAGAGTGGAAGTGTGGTAGCTGCCTTTCTTTCCATTATAACACATTTGGCAAAGGCACATCAAAATTGGAAACATTGAAAACTGATTACCTTGTGTCTGATATGTTTTCTAAATGCTGGAAAAGAATTTTTTAAAGAGATGAGTTTTGAATTTTACAATTCACACAGTGTTTCAAGCAGATATTTACATAAAGTTGATTAAAACAATTCGATGAATTATTTTGTTTAGAGATAATTAAATAATACAAAATAGTCATTGTTCCAAAAAGCTTACAGTTACTATTTATCCAACTGAAGGTTGGTGGCTTAGGTGAAGGTATATGTATCATTCAAACCTGGATTTCTTCTCACAAAAACTCCTTTTGTCAGTTCATACACTATGGTATTTATCTCTCTAGTAGAATTATATTTAGGTAATTTACAAGTTTCATTCATCAAATGTTTATTGAGACTTGTTACATGCTAGGTGACTGAAAATGAGTTTTTATTTTTTAAATCCTGGACAAAAATAAATAAATCTACAGTGGATTTTATAAGAGTCTGGTAAACAGAAGAAGTATCTTTCTTCCTAAAAATTACCAAGTCATTATGGTCCATCTCTGCTACTAAGTCATTACTTAGCTCTTTGATCCCATGAAGTTAATCTTTCCCTTTGGGCCTCAGTTTCCTCTCCTATATATAATGAGGAGTTGAAGGAAATAACTACTAAGGATCCTTTCTCTGTGTTTTTCTAGACTTTATGCCTAGCAAGGAGTTAGCTACAGGGGGCTGGAGAAGTAAGATAGAGAGTCCTGCCCTCTCTGAGTTAACTATCTCACTAGAGGGGTAGGTCTTGCACCTATGAGACAAGAAAAGAATAATGCAGAAAGATATACAATTGTGAACCAGAGTTTAGACTTCAGAGTCAGGGTAGTCTTGTGGAAAGAGCAGAAGGTCTGCACTCAGAGGACTTGGGTTTAAACCCCAGCCTTTCTACTTTCTAACCCTCAGATCTTTAAGGGCAGTTACTTTACTTCTTTGGAGTTCTGCCCTCCTTAGACCTCAGGTAGTTCCCCCTACCCTTTTAAAGAGAAAAAATAAAGACTCCAACATAGCTTTTAAAATAAAGCCAAAACATTTTCTCCAGGGGAATAGGGTGGACTAACCAGTTTATTCTCTTCAGGTCTGGTAGGCTTTCCTTCAGGGTATCTGCAAAAGGGTGAGAAAATGAAGTCAGCCAGAAGAGCTATAATGAAGTAGATGGGTGGTGGGAAGAACCCCTGAGGCTGACCCCTCCAAGTTCAAGTTGGACAACTTTCCATACCAAAGGGCATGACTTCTTTAGCTCCTTCTGTCTCCTCAGCTTTCTTATCCCTTACTCCCTTCCACACACCCTATGATCCAACTCAACTTGCTATTTCTCATACAGGATACTTCATTTACTGACTCTGTGCCTTTGTATTGCCTGAGTAATTTGCTCAGGGTCACATAGCCAATATGTGTCAGAGGCTGGAGATGAACCTAGCCCTTCCTGACTTGAAATGCCCCATGCATGAAATGATCTCCCTACTCACCACCACCTGGCTTCTCTCAAGACTCAACTCAAGTTCTCCCTTCTGCAGGAGGCCTTTCTGGGTCCTCCAGCCCCTGCCCCACTCAGCAAACAATACTCCTTTTCATTTGTGATCATCTCAAATCTACACTGTATTCATTTATCTTGTATATCTGCATGTTGACTACCATATTAGAAGGTGCACTTCTTGAAGGCAGGGACCCTGTTTTTTCTTTGTGTCTCTGGCACTTATCACAGTGTCTGGCATGTAGGACTATTTGTATTTAATTAATTAAATTATTTTTAGTTTTCACCATTTGCTTCCATAAATTTTAAATTTTCTCCACCTCCCTCCCCCCCCCTCCAAGATGGTGTGCAAACCTAAATAGGTTCTACATAGACTTCTTACCAAACATATTTTCACATTAGTCATGTTGTATAGAAGAATTAGAAAGAATGGGAGCAACCATGAGAAAGAAAAAACAACAAAAAAGAGCAAATAGTATGCTTCAATAACTCTTAATAAATGTTTGACTCAATTGATTAGATGAGCATGTAGAACATGTAATTTTGACAGTTCAATTAAACAAATTATTATTGTCTACTAAAAAATCTATGCTAGGTGGGCTGCTGCCCTCAAGGAGTTTAATAAGTCTATGAGAAAGGGATATAACATATACTCAAATAACTGTAAATGTTTGTAATGGTCCCCCTGACTTTAATCTTTTCCCTTTCTATTTTGCACATTGCAAGATTAATCTCCCTACAAAACTGCTCTCATAAGAGGCAGCAAGGCTTAGTAGGTAGAGTTGGCCTCAAAGCCAGAGACACCTGGGTTCAAATCTTCTGACACATATTGGCTGTATGACCCTGAGCAAATCATTTAACCTTGTGGCTCTGGGCAACTCTCTAAGACTATGAGTTGCAGAGGTGTTGCCCTGTATTGACAGAGGGAGCTTCCTCAACCAGAAGTTCCATATAGGCTTATACCAATGAAATAACAGCTCCATTCCCTATTCCTATCTCTAATACCAATTCTATTATGTTACTCTCTGATCAAAAACCTTTCAGTTATTAAGTGGTAGAATAGATAAAACAGAAATGCCCAAATGGATTTTGTAGCCTCATAGGTTTGAATGTTCCCACCTATGATGCAGAAACTGCTGATTCATACCCACCAATCTTGTAGGATTCTTATATATGTTCTTCCATAAGTCTGGCACAGGAGGTCTAGCCGATATGTTGGGTGAAGGGATTCCCCTTTCTTCCTTTTCCCACAACATTGCAAGGATACCATAGAGTACTCTGACCGTACACTTATGCTCCTTCATGCTCACCACATGAGCAGTCCGTATTTTCTTTTTATTACTTATTTCCTTGATTACATCTTTTACATCTATTTTTCTCCAGAATTCCTTATTGGTTATTATGGAATTGCCTGCTCACACCCATCATATACTTCTATGGCATTTATTTTACATTTTTAAATTTCAAGTTAATTTCAATTTATTTTCAGAGACTTTTGTGTCCCCTATCTTGTTGACGTATGATACCACCATGTAGAGTAGAATGTTGGCATTAAAAAGAACCCCAGATTTTAATGATGGCACCTGAGTCCAAGTACCACTTCTGCTATGTAATTTCTGCCTGAGATTTGGCAAATCCTTAGCCTGGAGCCTCAGTTTTTTCATTTGTGACAGTAACTTATCTGGGTTGCTGTGAAGACCAAATGAGGTAATATATGTGAAATGCTTTGCAAACTTTCAGTCACTATGTAAGTGCAGAGACCTGAGGAGTATAGGTATGTGACACCAAGCTATTGGTAAACTCAAGGACAAATGCACTAATCTACACACACACACACACACAGCTCTCAGAATTCTAGTTAACAGTCTTAACTCAAGGATTCACTACCCTTCCAAGATCTTTTCAAAATAAAAAAGATAACAGTATCAGTATCCCAGTCTATTACTGGATCATTTCTTTATAAATTTACTCTCCCCAAGTTCAAAAGCAGTCTACTAGATGAAAAATTATCAAAATTGCAAAGATTCTCTTTCTAATTGCTCAGCCCCCACCTTGAAGTAAATAGAAGAAATATCTTCTCCTATTGGCTAATTTTCCCTCTCTCAATTTCAAATCACATACTTTTAGACTTAGACAAAAAAAAATTGATGTTAATGTCCAGGTAACTTACCAGCAGAATAAAGTAATAAAATAAACATTTAAACAAAGTATAGCAGCTGCAATGAGGTTCAAAGCCAGAATTGTTTCTATGGCCTGGGAAAGCAGGTGATAGAGGAGTTCCTAACTGAACTCTGTTCTTACCAACTGTCAGCAATTACAGATTCAGCTAATATCAGTTCTGGTCCACTCTTCTGCCCCACAGCTGTCTTCACTTTTCTTATTCTCTGGTTTGTTCACAGGATCATCTGCTTTAACTTTAGTCTTACCTTTCTGCCCCGTTTGTGGTATCCTGAAGTCTAAATAAAAGTCCTTTCCTCAAAGCTCCTAGAATTCCCAAATTAAGTTTCTTTCAAACAACTTGAGTTCTCAGAATTCCAGTTAACAGTCTCAGTTAAAGGATTCTCTACCTTTCCAAGAAGATCTTTCAAAGTCTCTGTGATCCCATTAAAGATAACAGCATCAACGTCCAAAGTCTCTGTGATTCTGGGCCTTGGCAATAAGCATTTCTAAGCTCTGTGATTTGTCTCTATACCTTAGGGATCTGTAAGGCTGAGGTCCTAGACAGGAAATGTTCTGCCTTTGGGTTCTGCTTGGTGTCCTTCTTCACTGATGAGGTCGTTGGGTTACAGCATATAGTAGTCTTCATTTAAAGTAACACCTTCTGAGCATTTAACTGATTCAGACCATTTTGATACAAATGGTCTGCTGTCTTACCATTCTAGTCCTTTCAATAAGCTTGCTTTCTGTCCTGGTAACTACTATAGAGTCATAGAATCACATAGACTGAGAGCTGGAAGGGTCCTAAAAGGTATTTAGTCTAACATTTTTATCTTACAGATAGGAAAACTGAGGTTCAGAGAAGTCTAGTGATTTGCTCATATACCTAGTTAACAGTAAAGCCAAGACTGAAACTCAGGTTAGGTTTCCTAGTTTTTAGTCCAGAGCTTTTTCCAGTGAAGAAGGCTGTATGTATTGTAATTCCCAAACAATGCCTAGGATGATGATAACGTTAATAATATCATTTATAAAGTGCTCTGTGGGCACAGTGGGCAGAGTGCCGGGGTTTGAGGTCAAATCTGACCTCAGACACTTACTAGCTGTGTCACCCTGGGCAAGTCATATCACCTTGTTTGCCTCAGTTTCCTCATCTATAAAATGAACCAGAGAAGGAAATGGCAAACCACTGCTACATCTTTGCCAAGAAAACCCCAAATGAAGTCATGAAGAGTTGGACATGACTAAAATAGCTGCACAACAACATAGGGTTCTCTGTTTTTCAAAGTACTCAAAATGTGTTGAAGACAGCTTGAAATTTTGGACTGGAGAAGGTCAGAAGGGTTAGATTTGGAGATATAACTCCTAACTATCAACAAAGAGGTGATAATTGAAGTCATATTGTGACCAGTGAGAGACTGAATAGAAAAGCACAAAGTTGGGACCAATCTTGGGAAGAGTGTTGAACTTGCAGTTGGGAGATTTGTCCAAATCCTGGTCTCTGACACTTACTAGACGTGTGACCTTATAACCCTTTTGAATCTCAATTTTCCTTATCTGTAGAATGGACACAAGGGCACCTATTGCACCTACCTCCCAAGACTTATGAAATGAAATAATGTTTGCAAGCACTCTGAAAACCTTTAAGTACTATGTAAATGTGAGTCATTATTTTTATCTTGAGGATTTAATCACATTTAGTGCAAAGAAGAGTCATCATCAATGGAGACTGATATAGCAACATGCATTTATTATTAAAGAGTCTACTATATGGTGAGCATAGAAATTTTAGAAATATTAGCTAATTTGATCCTTATAATATTAGCTTTAGGAATATTATCTCACTTGATTTTCAAAACAACCCTACCATGTAGGCGCTATTATTATCCCCATTTTACACATAAAGAAACTGAGACTAACTTGCCCAAGGTCACACAGCTAGTAAGCATCAGACTCAGGTCTTCCTGACTCTAATTTCAGCACTCTCCAGTGTGCCACCTAGCCACCTATGACTTATAATCAAGCTGAACCCAAAGGCAACAAGCACATTTCTTGTCTAGAATGTCAGCTATAAAGATCGCTAGGGTACAGAGACAACTCAAAGTACTAAAAAGGACTTTATATAGTGCTTTAAGACTTGTAAAGCATTCTACATATATTATTTCATTTGATCTTACAATAATGCTGTGAGATGTGTAATATTAGTATCCTCATTTTCCAAATGAGGAAATGAAGGCTATTATTGACTTGTTTAGGATCGCCCTTGCTTTCCAATATTAATATAGAAGGGGGCTATCAAACAGCAAGATTGGTTTCTGGAATGAGAAGAAGATATGCAGTTTTTAGATAAGAAAACACACTAGGGAAAGAGAAAGACAAATAGACAGAAATCCTTGGTTCACAGAGCTACAATGTCTTAGGGTCAGGAGAAATGGCAATTACAGAGCCTTTCACTTTGAGGCCAGACTGCATAGCTTCCCCAGTCTACCAGCCAATCAGATTGAAGAGCTCTCAGCAAACATACTGCTTATTTCCTACTTGTAGAATAAGGAAGTCAGAAAAAGAACACAACCGTACTTCAGAAAGACTAGGAAATTATGTGAAATCCAACAGCAGCTCTCCTGACTGTGGACACACAGAGACATTATCCCCAGAGGCCTCAGGTCAGTATTTTTTGACGTGGTTGGCTGGCTGGGTCATTGATTTTTCTACACGAGTCTGTCTACTTTTAAGTACAGTAGCTCCTTTGAAACCTTCTCTTGGCTTCTGACTCTGACCATCCTGTGGGACCTAAAACAAAGCCCAGATCCTTCTTCCATACTCATGGAGAAAGGACTTCTTGGACAGGCTTGATATCTAGGGAAGTGGGTATAGGAAAGATTGCTAACTGGTTAGAAAGTAGAGGCCTGTGGTGAAACCTTTTGACGGAGACAGGGAGTAATGTCAAGTTCCAAAAATGGGTGTGTTATTATTGTTCTCTCCCTTTCCTCTATTCCTTCTGAAATCTTTTGCTTTTATAAACTTGTTAATATTAAGAATGTTGTTGTTGTTGAGTCGTTTCAATCATCTGCCTCTCTGTGACTCTATTTGGGATTTTTTTGGCAAAGAGACTGGAGTGGTTTGCCATTTCCTTCTCCATCTCATTTTACAGATAAAGAAACTGAGGCAAACAGGGTTAAGTGACTTGCCCAGGGTGACACAGCTAGTAAGTGTCTGAGGCCAGATTGAAATTAAGAAAGATGCGTCTTCCTGACTGCAGTCCTGGCATCCAATCTACTGCACCACCTAGATGCCAATATAAGGAAAATTTTTTTTTATATCTACTTTTCTTCCAAAGCTAGAGGGGAGGTATCAGAGACTATGTCGCAAAAAGGAAAGAATACTGGATTTGGAACCAGGGGAGCTGAATTCAGCTCTTGCCTTTACCAAATAGTAACTATAGCTTCTGGGACCCAGGGGAAAGAATCCCCAGGAGATAAATACCTAGATCTGGGCCAGAGGCTAGCTGAGCATCTGTTGGCATAGCTGCCTGGCTGGCTTAACCAGACCTCTCTATTTCATGAGCATAACTGGAAGAACCAACAAAGTCTTCAGAAAGATTGGAATCAGACTGTGTTTCTGATGTTATGAGGTGCCCTCTCTAAATGGCCTCCATGGGACTGGCAAGAGAACAGCATCCTGCCCCTTCTGAGGAGCAGGAGAAAAGATGCTGTATAACATTATATAACATTCCACCTCTGGTAGGCTGCTTATCTTGTCTGGAATCCCTACATGAAAAGTAGGAAGAAATGGAGTGAATGCCCTATAATTCATTAAACAAGTTGTGGTATATGATTGTGATGGAATACTACTGTGCTTTAAAAATAATGGGCTGCTTGATTTTAGAAAAACATGGAAAGACTTACATGAAGTAATGAGTGAAATGAGTAGAACCAAGAGAACATTGTAAATAATAACAGCAATTTTGTTCAAAGAACAACTATGAACGACTAAATTATTGAGTGCTATAAATACTCAAATCAACTAGAAAGGACCTATGAAGGAAAATGCTATCCACCTCCAGAGAAAGAACTGATAAATAGAAGTATGCATAGTATGGTCTTATGTATGTTTATATGTGTGTGTCAACTGGTAGCCTTCTCTAATGTGGGGTGGGGAAGGAGGGAGGGAGACAGTTCAAAACTTAAAATGTAACAGAAGAATAAATAAAATAAAATTTAAAAAAAGAATAAATGACTAGCCAAGGTAAAGAAAAATAGGAAGAATAATTCTTCCAGGGGGCATAATGAATAAAACTCTTGACCTGCAGTCAGAAGACCTGAGTGATTCCTGCCTTTCATACTTCCTAGCTATATGATCCTGGATACCTATTTCAGCCTCAGTTTCCCCATCTGTAAAATGGGGATAATAATAGAACATACTGGGTTGTTGTATCAAATGAAATAATAGACATAAAGTGTTTTGCAAATCACAATGTGCTATATAAATATTAGCTATTATTATAAGGTTGTAAGGTTATTATAAGAAGATGTAAGGATAATATGAATATGGTTGTCAAAGGTTTTTGGAAATAATAACTCTAGCCAGACATGGCAGGATGATACAGGGTATTGCAGGTCTTCTCTTTGCCCTCTAAGAAAGTTTCCAGCTTTCAAAACAAAAACATGAATCCTCTCATAGTGTCCTGGGAGCCTCTAGGCAACACCTTTTCAAGGGATGATAATGTTTATTTAGATCAGGACCCTAGAATACATGCCCATCAAGAATAAGAAACCTGCTAACCCCTACAGTCAATAGACTACTATTAGCTTATCCAGCGTAAACCTCGGGAAATATTGCCCTCAGTCTGTAGCCCCAGCCCTACAACAAGACAATTTGGAATTGCCCAAGATCATTCACCACAAGAATTCAATGTGAGAAACCAGTAGGTGGTAGGTACAGTGTATAGACAGATGGACTTGGAATCAGGAAGACCTGATATGAATCCTACCTCAGACATTTGGTAGCCGTGTGATCCTGAAAAGTCACTTAGCCTCCCGGCCTCAATTTCTTTATCTGTAAAATGAGTCTAATAACTATACTATTTCTTCTTCTTCTTCTTCTTCTTCTTCTTCTTCTTCTTCTTCTTCTTCTTCTTCTTCTTCTTCTTCTTCTTCTTCTTCTTCTTCTTCTTCTTCTCCTCCTCCTCCTCCTCCTCCTCCTCCTCCTCCTCCTTCTTCTTCTTCTTCTTCTTCTTCTTCTTCTTCTTCTTCTTCTTCT